>NC_138300.1:54422500-54680000 GCF_965601325.2 Salmo salar
GCTCAGCACGTCACAGAGCTGGAGGAGTTCCCTTCCACTCTCCTTTAGCGGTCTCTCCATCCCTCCTTACAACTCCCCATCTTTCTCCGACTCCCTCCCTCTATCAATCTCTACCTTCATCCCCTCTCTCATAAAATCATTACAGAATTGATCCCCTTTAAGCCTCTTGTGATGCTGTTGACAAGGGCAGAAAAGTCAGCCATTAACTATCCCAATATAAAGTCAAACAGACTTTTTTTTTTCCTCAGAGATCATGGAGGAAGAGACATCCAATATGGCTGTGTCTCAAATATGGTTTAAAGTCTTAAGACTATTGACGAGTGAGCACTGAGGTCCAAGGTTAGACAGGGCAGAGGTTAGTGGTCTTTCCCTGGCCAGACTACGCTGTCCAGTCCAGTCCTGCTCAGTTCCTTCTGTAACCAGATAGACTGGCACTTGACCTTCAGATTTTTTACAATTCAGGGCTTGATTCAATCCGTGGCGTAGGAAATCTGCTTTGTAGTAGCGCAGTTTAAATTTAAAGGTATTTTTAGATTGTGCCAACATATGCAGCGTTTACCGTGAATGCAGTCTGTGCAAACTCGGAAACATTGCCTTTAAATGTCAATTGCGCAATAACGCTGATCTTCTGTCCTACTGATTGAATCAAGCCCTTAACTTTAATTTAAACAGGAAGTCTCACTGAGGTCAGAAGACCACCTTCCCATCAACAACATGTAATGACCAAAGAGAACACAACTGTCGTCATGGTTTCTGTAGTCGCCATGTCAACACTTCCTCAACAAGGGTTTGTTTGTGATTTCCTTTGAGACAAGAGTTCATGACATGAACCCTGACCTTGGCAATCATTGGATTAGCCTGAGGGACACTGAATAATAACATCTGCACAGTAAGAAGTAACTTACTTATTATTAGTATTATTGCTATTATTATCATCATAATCATTATTATTGTTGTGATTATTACTCCAAATAATAGTGGTAAGAGTAATAGAGGGGATGGTAACGTAGTAATTTGATGATGGTGGTGGTAGTAGTAATGATGATGGTAGTAGTAGATATATCAGAGGTAGAAATGATACTAGTGGTAATGGTAGTAGTAGTAGTAGTAGTAGTAATGATGATGATGGTAGTAGTAGATATATCAAAGGTTGAAATGATACTAGTGGTAATATTAGTAGAGATATTAGAGGTAGAAATGATACTAATGGTAATGGTAGTAGAAGATATATTAGAGGTAGAAATGATACTAGTGGTAATGGTAGTAGTAGATATATCAGAGGTAGAAATGATACTAGTGGTAACGG
This sequence comes from Salmo salar, assembly GCF_965601325.2. Lineage (NCBI taxonomy): Eukaryota > Metazoa > Chordata > Actinopteri > Salmoniformes > Salmonidae > Salmo > Salmo salar. Next base: position 54,423,807 of record NC_138300.1, read on the forward strand.
TAGTAGTAGAGATATTAGAGGTAGAAATAATACTAGTGGTAATGGTAGTAGTAGAGATATTAGAGGTAGAAATGATACTAGTGGTAATGGTAGTAGTAGAGATAGAGGTAGAAATGATACTAGTGGTAATGGTAGTAGTAGATATATCAGAGGTAGAAATGATACTAGTGGTAATGGTAGTAGTAGAGGTATTAGAGGTAGAAATGATACTAGTGGTAATGGTAGTAGTAGTAGTAGTAATGATGATGGTAGTAGTAGAGATATTAGAGGTAGAAAAGATACTAGTGGTAATATTAGTAGAGATATTAGAGGTAGAAATGATACTAGTGGTAACGGTAGTAGTAGAGATATTAGAGGTAGAAATGATACTAGTGGTAACGGTAGTAGTAGAGATATTAGAGGTAGAAATGATACTAGTGGTAACGGTAGTAGTAGAGATATTAGAGGTAGAAATGATACTAGTGGTAATGGTAGTAGTAGAGATATTAGAGGTAGAAATGATACTAGTGGTAATATTAGTAGAGATATTAGAGGTAGAAATGATACTAGTGGTAATATTAGTAGAGATATTAGAGGTAGAAATGATACTAGTGGTAACATTAGTAGAGATATTAGAGGTAGAAATGATACTAGTGGTAATATTAGTAGAGATATTAGAGGTAGAAATGATACTAGTGGTAATGGTAGTAGTAGATATATTAGAGGTAGAAATGATACTAGTGGTAATGGTAGTAGAGATATTAGAGGTATACATGATACTAGTGGTAATGGTAGTAGATATATCAGAGGTAGAAATGATACTAGTGGTAATGGTAGTAGAGATATTAGAGGTATACATGATACTAGAGATATTAGAGGTATACGTGATACTAGTGGTAATGGTAGTAGTAGAGATATTAGAGGTAGAAATGATACTAGTGGTAATGGTAGTAGATATATCAGAGGTAGAAATGATACTAGTGGTAATGGTAGTAGATATATCAGAGGTAGAAATGATACTAGTGGTAATGGTAGTAGATATATCAGAGGTATACATGATACTAGAGATATTAGAGGTATACGTGATACTAGTGGTAATGGTAGTAGTAGAGATATTAGAGGTAGAAATGATACTAGTGGTAATGGTAGTAGATATATCAGAGGTAGAAATGATACTAGTGGTAATGGTAGTAGATATATCAGAGGTAGAAATGATACTAGTGGTAATGGTAGTAGATATATCAGAGGTATACATGATACTAGTGGTAATGGTAGTAGTAGAGATATTAGAGGTAGAAATGATACTAGTGGTAATGGTAGTAGTAGAGATATTAGAGGTAGAAATGATAGTTGTAGTATTAGTGTTAATAATAGCGGAGGTAGCATTCATTTTAGTAGTTATAATAGTAGTAGTCCATATTATTGATTTTCCTATTACTCTTCACTGTTACTATTTGATTGTTATTTTAAATGATGTATTCTTAAATTAACTAAATCACTTTTAAATGATTATAATTCATTATTTGATTACAATGTCAAATCAAATTGTATTAGTCACATGTGCCGACTACAACAGGTGTAGAGCTTACAGTGAAATGCTTACTTACGAATAACAGATAAAAGTAACAAGTAATTAAATGCAGTAGCAGAGAGAACAGTCTATGACCTGGGTGGCTGGAGTCTGACAATTTTTAGGGCCTTCCTCTGACACCGACTGGTATAGAAGTCCTGGATGGCAGGAAGCTTGGCCCCAGTGATGTACTGGGCCGTTCGCACTACCCTCTGTAGTGCCTTGAAGTCGGAGGCCGAGCAGTTGCCATACCAGGCAGTGATGCAACCAGTCAGGATGCTCTCGATGATGTAGAACCTTTTAAGGATCTGAGGACCCATGCCAAATCTTTTCAGTCTCCTGGGGGGTAATAGGTTTTGTCATGCCCTCTTCACGACTGTCTTGGTGTGCCAAGGAACTTGAATCTCTCAACCTGCTCCACTACAGCCCGGTCGATGAGAATGGGACGTGCTCAGTCCTCTTTTTCCTGTAGTCCACAATCATCTCCTTTGTTTTGATCACGTTGAGAGAGAGGTTGTTGTCCTGGCACCACACAGTCAGGTCTCTGACCTCCTCCCTATAGGCTGTCTCATCGTTGTCGGTGATCAGGCCTACCACTGTTGTGTCATCTGCAAATTTAATGATGGTGTTGGAGTCGTGCCTGGCCGTGCAGTCATGAGTGAACAGGGAGTACAGGAAGGGACTGAGCACGCAACCCTGAGGGGCCCCTGTGTTGAGGATCAGCGGGCGGATGTGTTGTTACCTACCCTTACCACCTGGGGGCGGCCCGTCAGGAAGTCCAGGATCCAGTTGCAGAGGGAGGTGTTTAGTCCCAGGGTCCTTAGCTTAGTGATGAGCTTTGAGGGCACTATGGTGTTGAACGCTGAGCTGAAGTCAATGAATAACATTCTAACATAGGTGTTCCTTTTGTCCAGGTGGGAAAGGGCAGTGTGGAGTGCAATAGAGATTGCATCATCTGTGGATCTGTTGGTGCGGTATGCAAATTGGAGTGGGTCTAGGGTTTCTGGGATAATGGTGTTGATGTGAGCCATGACCAGCCTTTCAAAGCATTGCATTGCTACAGATGTGAGATGCTACGGGTCGGTAGTCATTTAGGCAGGTTACCGTAGTGTTCTTTGGCACAGGAACTATGGTGGTCTGCTTGAAACATGTTGGTATTACAGACTCGGACAGGGAGAGGTTGAAAATGTCAGTGAAGACACTTGCCAGTTGGTCAGCGCATGCTCGCAGTACACGTCGTGGTATCCGTCTGGCCCCGCAGCCTTGTGTATGTTGACCTGTTTAAAGGTCTTAATCATATTGGCTGCGGAGAGCGTGATGTATGTATATTGTATACATTGTTGCTCATGGCAATAAAGCAGCTTGAATTAGAGAGAGCGAGAGCGAGAGAAAAAGAAAGAGAAAGAGAGAAAGAAAGAGAGAGAGAGAGCGCCTAGAGGTGGTGAGAAGCAGGTCAGTTTTAATCCTCCGGTCTGTTCCGACTCAGCCTTGGCCCCAGGACCATGAACACGTCTTTGTTTGAATGGACGGCAGGAAGAGTTTCAAATTTACAAGCCTGTTTTTGACTGCAATTAGTCATTACCTAATGTTAGCTATTTTTCCAATAAACAATGTCATTAAGTGTCCTTTTTTTCGGTCTTTGGCCCAGTTTAGAGTGTCTGGAAGTGCAGCGGTATAGTCTACAAAGGGATGGAACCGAGAACATAGGGATCCAGGGCTTTATGGAAGTAATTATAATCCATGGAAACTTGTGCAACCTTTAACAGATTTGGTTTTCTTTTGTTTAGTCAGAGCTGGAGCACAAGAAGTGTGTACGGGAGAGGTCAATCCAGGCTAGTTTACGTAGAGCTGTGTCTGCTCGCCAGGGTTGGGTAAGTTACTTTCTAAATGGAATCCGTTACAGTTACTAGTTACCTGTCCAAAATTGATATCAGTACTATAACTTTCAGATTACCCAAACTCAGTAACGTAATCGGATTACTTTCAGTTACTTTATTACTTTCCTCTTAAGAGGCATTAGAAGAAGACAAAAATGATCCATCAAACACATTAGGTGTGGCATCATAGAGGTCTCTGATTGATGGTCATCATTTGGTGTGTCATCATAGAGGTCTCTGATTGGTGGTCAGACTCTCTCAGGTAAAACAAAGTTAAACTCAGTAGTGGAGTGCGGGTAAAATCACCGGGGAAGCTTTCTCCAGAAGAAATATCCATATCACAACCTGTTCTTTGATAAGTGCGTTGTTCGCTGTATAAACTGATAGTTCTTAGGACTTGGAAAAGGAGAGTCGTACACTCTAGGAGCTCAGATGCAATAATTGTATAACCAACGTTGACAGCCAAACAGTCTTCATATGCCTTGCCACCGTGATATATAGGCCTTAGGACGAGACAACAAGAAGATACAGCGGCAGAATAAACTCAACCACACCTTTGTTTCATCACAAAACCAGAGAGTAACCTCTAGGCACAGTTTAACTGGTGATTATGAATGGCCTGGGGATAGGCTGGAAAGAGGAGCTACACCCTTCCTTCCCTTCCCACCCAAATCCAAACCTTAACACAGACAGAGTGTGAGCTGACTGATGCTAATGTCTTGGACCTGGCCCCTGGATGTAGATTAGGACTAATACCTGGCCCCTGGATGTAGATTAGGACTAATACCTGGCCCCTGGATGTAGATTAGGACTAATACCTGGCCCCTGGATGTAGATTAGGACTAATACCTGGCCCCTGGATGTAGAGTAGGACTAATACCTGGCCCCTGGATGTAGATTAGGACTAATACCTGGCCCCTGGATGTAGAGTAGGACTAATACCTGGCCCCTGGATGTAGATTAGGACTAATACCTGGCCCCTGGATGTAGATTAGGACTAATACCTGGCCCCTGGATGTAGAGTAGGACTAATACCTGGCCCCTGGATGTAGATTAGGACTAATAGCCTCTCTCAGTGTGTGATGATTTCACAGGCTTTCACCCTGCATCTGTGATGTTCTACCTAGACAATACATCACAGACATGTACAGGCTTTCACCCTGCATCTGTGATGTTCTACCTAGACAATACATCACAGACATGTACAGGCTTCCACCCTGCATCTGTGATGTTTTACCTAGACAATACATCACAGACATGTACAGGCTTTCACCCTGCATCTGTCTGTGATGTTCTACCTAGACAATACATCACAGACATGTACAGGCTTTCACCCTGCATCTGTCTGTGATGTTCTACCTAGACAATACATCACAGACATGTACAGGCTTTCACCCTGCATCTGTGATGTTCTACCTAGACAATACATCACAGACATGTACATAGAGTCATATTTGAGGCATCTCACTGTTCCCTCTCTCTTCGAGAGAAAACAGGTCTCTCCTTTAGAAGAGTGAGGAGCACACAGGGTGGCCAAGAAAAGCGGAGCAAACATTTGCAGTGTTTTTCCTTTTATATGTTATTAATAATCCATAAGTCGATCCATCTGTATCCCATCAGCATTTGCAGTGTTTCTCTAACCAGCCCTAGGGACATGGAAATAATGTATCTGGAAGCCTGCAACTAAATCCACCCCTTAGCTGATTTATATTACTGAATAGATGTCACCTATCAAACATTATTTTAATGTGAACTAGCCAGCAGGTATAGATTGTGTTTAGGTTACCTTTGAAGTGGTATAATATGTATCAAATGAACGAACGTTCTAAAGTCATTCCAAGCTCACCCTGCGGAAAGACACCACGTAGAAGGTGTCTCCACGGCGATGAATCTCATCAAAGAAGTCGTTGTAGGTGCGGTGAGGAGCGTAGTACACCTGCAGCTCATTACCTGGGCTCCTGTGGGGGGGGAGAGAGACAATATTTACTTCAGTTACAGGCTCCGCTGTATACAACAAACACCAGAACGGATTCTAAACTCCTTTCCTCAGGGACATTTGCATGAATATGCAGTTGAGCTTTTGTTTTCACAGGAATCAAACATGTGCATTCTTGCAGTACAAGATGAATAACAGATTTAATACATTTTGACAGAGTTGATCAAATCCACAGATAAAACATCAGGAGAACAGACCACTACACACCAGCCTCAGTCTTAGGACCTCAGAAGCCCTAGACACACAAGCCCTAGACACACAAGCCCTAGACACACAAGCCCTAGTCAATGATCACATTTACACACTAATATCCTGTTATTATTCGGGATACTTAACGTCATATCCCATTTACAATAACCCCAAAAAACAATGTCTCCTGGGTCATGAGAAACCTGGATAAGATGTCTGAGATTTGCTGATCTTAGACGGGATACTCTGGCATGTAAACATCGTATCCCGTTTAGTGTGGGGTTTTTTGCGGTCTGCACAGGCTCAGTTTCACATATCATTGGTGTTGTGTGGTGTTTTCATCTGATTGTCAAACAAATCATTAAAACAAGTAGGTTACCTGCTCAGTTTGATCCACCATACTAATTCCATCATAAATAGTTTTGCTGATACTCCATACTGGACCGTATAGTCTACTGGCTTAGGCTACTTTCACCCTCATTTAGATATGTTTCTGCTAACATGTGTCTGCTTATAATTTCCGACATTTGGTAGGCCAGATTACTATAACTTCCGACATAGGCCATTTGTTTGTCAACTATAGTTTGATACACGCAGCTTCTTTTCTGTCATAACTTGTTGCCCCAGAAGACTAAATAAACTACGGCTCAGCTGAATTACATTTTTTATTTTTCCTTTATTTAACTAGGCAAGTCAGTTAAAAACAAATTCTTATTTTCAATGACGGCCTACCGGGGAACAGTGGGTTAACTGTCTTATTAACTGAATGTCTTACATAGATAGAATGAATGCATTAGTAATCTAGTTTACACCGGCAAAGTTGTCTGTTTCGTTTAGGGGCCGGGGAGAAAATACAATACATTTCAAAACAGTGGAAAGATTGTTCCCATAGCAAAATGTCCAAATGTCATCAGTTTGACCAGTTTTAAGGAAATGAAAAGCTGAGAAAACTATGAAACATGTTTCTGATAAGACTTCAGTTTGTCTTGGGTGCATATTTTGTGGTTGAAATACTGTCTGCTTGCATAATAGTGTCAAATATACCAGCTATATGCACAGCACATTTGTGTTTTCTCAAGAGATGCTGAAAGAAAGAAATGATATTTCCCCACTCCTGTTCCCAAGACAAAATGTACATTTTTTTTGTATAATTGTACTGCAAGAAATGCATAATTCTGCATGAGTTAATATTATATTACATGTGAGAGGTTATGGGCCTACAATCAGTGTCCATATTTCAGTTACTATTCCATTTAACCCATATGAACTTAAATTAAGAATATCCTGTTTATTCATGGAAACAGGGATACTTGTGAGCGGGAAATCAAAAGGTGCATGTAAACAGCTTATCCCGCATAAGACCTAAAGCAGGATATGAGCAACTATCCGGGAAAACTGAGCATGTAAACGTGGTCCTTCTCTGCAGTCTGTATCCCACTTTAATGACAGACAGTCAGGGTCAAGGTTAAAGGTTTGGCAGGGCCTGCTACTATGCCCCAGAGTGTCTGGTTGGCCATCAACTTGATTTTCAAATGTGGGAAAGTCAAAAGCATGAGGAAAATGTAGTACCAAAATAAAATATGATTGCAAACAGAAACATTAGTCCTCTGGGGGCACAAATACAAAATGTCATATTTAGAATATTTACATTTTTCCATTTCATACTAAAAACAGAACTTGTACTGCAAGTGAATATGTAACTTAATGTTGTATGGTGTCCTGAAAAGTTGAAAGCCGTTTTATAAATCGGATTTACAAATGGGAAAAGCTTTGTGAGGCAGATCTAAGAGTGTAAGTCAAAAAGCCAGCAGTAAAGACATCAGATAGATACTCCCAGGCAGACTGACGCAGTAAAGACATCAGATAGATACTCCCAGGCAGACTGACGCAGTAAAGACATCAGATAGACTCCCGGCGACTGCCCCAGGCCCCAGGCACTGACGCAGTAAAGACATCAGATAGATACTCCCAGGCAGACTGACGCAGTAAAGACATCAGATAGATACTCCCAGGCAGACTGACGCGGCCGAGCTCCCGGCGACGACGCAGGACATCAGATAGATACTCCCGGCGCGCGCAGGCCGAGACTCCCGCGACGCGCAGTAAAGACATCAGATAGATACTCCCAGGCAGACTGACGCAGTAAAGCACGGACTCCCGGCAGACTGACGCAGTGACTCGGCTCCCAGGCAGACTGACGCAGTAAAGACATCAGATAGATACTCCCAGGCAGACTGACGCAGTAAAGACATCAGATAGATACTCTCAGGCAGACTGACAGTCTGAACACTGGAATAAGGTAAACATGACATGCATGTAGAAATCAGATATATGTTGTATATATACACTCCTCCACTCACTTCTCTGTGGAGTCAGTGTACTGGACTGTTAGGACCTGGGACACCTCAGCCTTCTTATCCTCTTTCTGTATGGAGAGAAAGAGACAGAGGAGAGAGAGAACCAGAAAGAGAGAGAGTTAGTGGTTAGAACATGTTAATGAAGAAGTGAAAACTACTGGTGATAAATTTGTTGGCTGTGTATGTTGGTACAGTATAGTATGTTGATACACTATATGTCCAGGTGTGTATGTATGTTGATACAGTATAGTATGTTGATACAGTATATGTCCAGGTGTGTATGTATGTTGATACAGTATAGTATGTTGATACAGTATAGTATATGTCCAGGTGTGTATGTATGTTGATACAGTATGTTGGTACAGTATATTTCCAGGTGTGTATGTATGTTGGTACAGTATATGTCCAGGTGTGTATGTATGTTGGTACAGTATATATCCAGGTGTGTATGTATGTTGGTACAGTATAGTATGTTGGTACAGTATATTTGCAGGTGTGTATGTATGTTGGTACAGTATATGTCCAGGTGTGTATGTATGTTGGTACAGTATATGTCCAGGTGTGTATGTATGTTGGTACAGTATATATCCAGGTGTGTATGTATGTTGGTACAGTATAGTATGTTGGTACAGTATATTTGCAGGTGTGTATGTATGTTGGTACAGTATATGTCCAGGTGTGTATGTATGTTGGTACAGTATGTTGGTACAGTATAGTATGTTGGTACAGTATGTTGGTACAGTATAGTATGTTGGTACAGTACATGTCCAGGTGTGTATGTATGTTGGTACAGTATATGTCCAGGTGTGTATGTATGTTGGTACAGTATGTTGGTACAGTATAGTATGTTGGTACAGTATGTTGGTACAGTATAGTATGTTGGTACAGTACATGTCCAGGTGTGTATGTATGTTGGTACAGTACATGTCCAGGTGTGTATGTATGTTGGTACAGTATATGTCCAGGTGTGTATGTATGTTGGTACAGTATATGTCCAGGTGTGTATGTATGTTGGTACAGTATATGTCCAGGTGTGTATGTATGTTGGTACAGTATATGTCCAGGTGTGTGGTAGCAGGTATAGTATGTTGGTACAGTATATGTCCAGGTGTGTATGTATGTTGGTACAGTATAGTATGTTGGTACAGTATATGTCCAGGTGTGTATGTATGTTGGTACAGTATAGTATGTTGGTACAGTATATGTCCAGGTGTGTATGTATGTTGGTACAGTATAGTATGTTGGTACAGTATATGTCCAGGTGTGTATGTATGTTGGTACAGTATAGTATGTTGGTACAGTATATGTCCAGGTGTGTATGTATGTTGGTACAGTATAGTATGTCGGTACAGTATATGTCCAGGTGTGTATGTATGTTCATACAGTATAGTATGTTGGTACAGTATATGTCCAGGTGTGTATGTATGTTGGTACAGTATAGTATGTTGGTACAGTACATGTCCAGGTGTGTATGTATGTTGGTACAGTATATGTCCAGGTGTGTATGCATGTTGGTACAGTATATGTCCAGGTGTGTATGTATATTGGTACAGTATATGCCCAGGTGTGTATGTATGTTGGTACAGTATGTTGGTACAGTATATGTCCAGGTGTGTATGTATGTTGGTACAGTATAGTATGTTGGTACAGTATATGTCCAGGTGTGTATGCATGTTGGTACAGTATAGTATGTTGGTACAGTATATGTCCAGGTGTGTATGCATGTTGGTACAGTATAGTATGTTGGTACAGTATATGTCCAGGTGTGTATGTATGTTGGTACAGTATAGTATGTTGGTACAGTACCGTAATTTCTGGACTATAAACCGCAACTTTTTTCCCACGTTTTGAACCTCGCGGCTTAAACAATGACGCGGCTAATATGTGGATTTTTCCCGCTTTCAATTAAAAATAAAAAATAAAAATAACATCCTGTGACGTGCTCAGTTTTTTGGCGGCATGAAGCTTTCATTAGACCAATGAAATTGCCGAACGGGTTAAGGTCAAACAACTTTTTTGTTTACTGTTTAGATTAAATCGAGCGCTCTCAAACTTCCCATCATTCTGATTACGGTAGTCATTTTGTCACCCTCATCATGGCAAAGACACGGAGAAATGCATATGATGCAGCTTTCAAGTTGAAGGCGATTGATCTGGCTGTTGGAAAAGGAAATAGAGCTGCTGCACGGGAGCTTGGTCTTAATGAGTCGATGATAAGACGTTGGAAACAGCAGCGTGAGGAATTGACTCAAAAAGACAACTAAAGCTTACTGCAAATTTTTAATTTTTTTTTACAAGCCGTGTTTCGTTAAAGCCTATTTATTTTTACAAGCCGTGTTTCGTTAAAGCCTATTTATTTTTGTTACAAGCTGTGTTTCGTTAAAGCATGTGTAAAGTTCATTTGTTTCAATGTACCGGGCACCTGCGGCTTATAGACATGTGCAGCTTATTTATGTTCAAAATAATACTTTTTTGTTAAATTCAGTGGGTGCGGCTAATATTCAGGTGCGCTTAATAGTCCGGAAATTACGGTATATGTCCAGGTGTGTATGTGTTTTCATCCCACACAGTCAATGACAAGCTCCCTGGCCTCTTTTTTCCAGCAGAGAGCTGGGTGACACTATCCATTTCAGGAAGACGTCACATCACCAAGGCTGTGTTTACACAGGCAGCCCAATTCAGATTTTTTTGCCACTAATTGGTCTTTCGACAAACCAGATCACATCTTTTGCCAATATTTGGGCAAAAGATCAGAATTGGGCTCGCTGTGTAAACACAGCCCAAGTCACTGACCATCTCTAGCTCAGGGGCCATGCCAGCCACACAGTTTCCCCCAGACAAATGACATCGCTCCAGGCATAACTCAAGTGTTTTTCTTATGAGAGCATAGCTGGGCCATCCTGGGCTTGACTTCCTGGATGGTTCTCATTAAAACCTTCAAACTAGCTAGCTGTGAATACCTCCCAAACAAATGGCTCAAAACTAAAAAACAGACATGTCTGTATGCTCATTTATTTGAATGAGTAGAAATTAAACCAAAAATGCTAATGTTGTTTCGATTCAACTGGGCTGCTAAGGCCTTTCTAAGTAGTAATGGTGGGTCAGGGGGCTGTGTATGGTAAATACAGGAAAAACAGAGGTGTTTCAGGGGGCTGTGTATGGTAAATACAGGGAAAACAGAGGTGTTTCATGGGGCTGTGTATGGTAAATACAGGGAAAACAGAGATGTTTCATGGGGCTGTGTATGGTAAATACAGGGAAAACAGAGATGTTTCATGGGGCTGTGTATGGTAAATACAGGGAAAACAGAGATGTTTCATGGGGCTGTGTATGGTAAATACAGGGAAAACAGAGATGTTTCATGGGGCTGTGTATGGTAAATACAGGGAAAACAGAGGTGTTTCATGGGGCTGTGTATGGTAAATACAGGGAAAACAGAGTTGTTTCATGGGGCTGTGTATGGTAAATACAGGGAAAACAGAGTTGTTTCAGGGGGCTGTGTATGGTAAATACAGGGAAAACAGAGGTGTTTCAGGGGGCTGTGTATGGTAAATACAGGGAAAACAGAGGTGTTTCATGGGGCTGTGTATGGTAAATACAGGGAAAACAGAGATGTTTCATGGGGCTGTGTATGGTAAATACAGGGAAAACAGAGATGTTTCATGGGGCTGTGTATGGTAAATACAGGGAAAACAGAGATGTTTCATGGGGCTGTGTATGGTAAATACAGGGAAAACAGAGGTGTTTCATGGGGCTGTGTATGGTAAATACAGGGAAAACAGAGGTGTTTCATGGGGCTGTGTATGGTAAATACAGGGAAAACAGAGGTGTTTCATGGGGCTGTGTATGGTAAATACAGGGAAAACAGAGATGTTTCATGGGGCTGTGTATGGTAAATACAGGGAAAACAGAGGTGTTTCAGGGGGCTGTGTATGGTAAATACAGGGAAAACAGAGGTGTTTCAGGGGGCTGTGTATGGTAAATACAGGGAAAACAGAGGTGTTTCAGGGGGCTGTGTATGGTAAATACAGGGAAAACAGAGTTGTTTCAGGGGGCTGTGTATGGTAAATACAGGGAAAACAGAGTTGTTTCAGGGGGCTGTGTATGGTAAATACAGGGAAAACAGAGGAGTGTCATGTTTCAGGGGGCTGTGTATGGTAAATACAGGGAAAACAGAGGAGTGTCATGTTTCAGGGGGCTGTGTATGGTAAATACAGGGAAAACAGAGGAGTGTCATGTTTCAGGGGGCTGTGTATGGTAAATACAGGGAAAACAGAGGAGTGTCATGTTTCAGGGGGCTGTGTATGGTAAATACAGGGAAAACAGAGGAGTGTCATGTTTCAGGGGGCTGTGTATGGTAAATACAGGGAAAACAGAGGAGTGTCATGTTTCAGGGGGCTGTGTATGGTAAATACAGGGAAAACAGAGGAGTGTCATGTTTCAGGGGGCTGTGTATGGTAAATACAGGGAAAACAGAGGAGTGTCATGTTTCAGGGGGCTGTGTATGGTAAATACAGGGAAAACAGAGGAGTGTCATGTTTCAGGGGGCTGTGTATGGTAAATACAGGGAAAACAGAGGAGTGTCATGTTTCAGGGGGCTGTGTATGGTAAATACAGGGAAAACAGAGGAGTGTCATGTTTCAGGGGGCTGTGTATGGTAAATACAGGGAAAACAGAAGGTGCAGCTCATTGCTGAACAACTCAACTGTTTCCTTTCAGTAGAAACTCAGTCATTCTGACCTAACTAAGCCACAGTTTTTTGTTGAACAGTTCACTTTACCTGCTTCACATTCACAAACTATCAATATTACTTCAATTAGCTAACCACCTAGCTTCACATTACAAACTATCAATATTACTTCAATTAGCTAACCTCCTAGCTTCACATTACAAACTATCAATATTACTTCAATTAGCTAACACCCCAGCTTCACAGAACATTAACACAAGTACAAATCCTTTCTTGAAACTAAATCATGATAGTCTACCAATGTCCTGTCCAATAAACAAACAAACTGTCCTCAATCTTTCCACCTCTACATCTGTCCAATAAACAAACACTGAGTAGTGGACCTGCCCACTCCTAAAAACACGTTGTAGAGTGGTGCTGTTCTGTATCGGAATCCTTCAACATGTTGGAATCATAAGAACCCAAGAAGTCTATAGGGGTCCTGGGAAAATATATCTCCATCTTCTCTGACACAGTGCCTATGTGGACTGGAGAGGGTGGGAACTTGAGTATTGGACTGTCATGGGATAACACATACACCCATCATCAGCTGACAGACTGTTTAGATGAGGGCTTTGTTCATTCTGCTAAACAAAGAGGAAGAGAGAGAGCAGAGGGGAAAGTGATTACTAAAATCCTTTCTTTAACAGTTGTGTTTACTTTCCCAAGATTGCTGGATTAGGTTCATTCCCATGAAGAGAGAGGGAGAGGGGAGGAGGAGAGGAGAGGAAGAGAGGGGAGGAGGAGAGGAGAGGAAGAGAGGGAGAGGGGAGGAGGAAAGGCAGAAGGGAGGAAGAGAGGGAGAGGGGCAGGGTAGAGGAGAGGATAAAAATAGTCAAAAGAGATCCAAAAGACCTAAGAATTTAAAACATGAACTGGCGTAACATCACAGATCGGTTATTAAACTGACCTAACATCACAGATCGGTTATTAAACTGACCTAACATCACAGATCGGTTATTAAACTGACCTAACATCACAGATCGGTTATTAAACTGACATAACATAACAGGTTATTAAACTGGCGTAACATCACAGATAGGTTATTAAACTGGCGTAACATAACAGGTTATTAAACTGGCGTAACATCACAGGTTATTAAACTGGCGTAACATCACAGATCGGTTATTAAACTGACGTAACATCACAGATCGGTTATTAAACTGGCCTAACATCACAGATCGGTTATTAAACTGGCCTAACATCACAGATCGATTATTAAAAACTGGCCTAACATCACAGATCGATTATTAAACTGGCCTAACATCACAGATCGATTATTAAACTGGCGTAACATAACAGATCGGTTATTAAACTGGCCTAACATCACAGATCGATTATTAAACTGGCCTAACATCACAGATCGGTTATTAAACTGGCCTAACATCACAGATCGATTATTAAACTGGCGTAACACAACAGATCGATTATTAAACTGGCCTAACATAACAGATCGATTATTGTACAGTTTGAAAATCTTTTATTATATGTGTGAGTGTGAGTGTGCGTGTGATGGGTGCTGCTTTACTAGATGCATCAGTACTGTGCGTACAGGGATAGTCCTGTTGGCTCGGTGTTGGCTGTTGCTCATGCGTCTGGTCTTGGTCCGCTCCACCTCATGTCGATGGACCCAGCCTCGCAGCTCATGGTTCAACCTGTCAACCAAATCACTGAGTCAAGTCATTTAGACATTTCCACATACATGTGCACTCCGTAGACTGGAAGAGATCTGGTTGGCTGTCCCCATCTGCTTTACTGTGATAGGTTTCTCCATCTAAAGCCTATAAGTTGTGTCCTTACTCTGTCTACATCTCGGATTTGATTTTAATTCAGCCACTGTAGCACTTTGAGATAGTACAAGTACTACTACTAATAATAATACAACACTTGAATTTTTAAAACTCTCTCTCTAATTAAAGCCAACAATAAGACAAGACTTAAAACCCATCTAAATGGATTCACGATGAAGGCATATCTTTATGACATGTAAAGAAACACTACGTCTGATTAATTGTTCCATAAAGCACGGGAGCCAATTTGCGGCAGTGATGAAGAGTCCATATGGAGTCCATATGCTGAACCTCCAGAACCGATATGTTCTGAGCGTGCATAAACTAAGCCTTAAATGGTTTCCATCTAACTATTGAAAAAGACCCAGGAAAGAGATTAATTCACCTGAATCAGATATGGACATTGCTTTACTAAATCTTGTGGTTTAGATGTCATTATTTAAAGGAGTACATAGTCTTAAGTCCTAATGTGGAGGAACTAGAGATGGGGCTAAGTAGGGTTGCAAAATTCTGGAAACTTTCCCAAAGTTTTTTGGGGGGGAAACCCTGGTTGGAATCAGGAGGGAATAAAGAGTGAAACAGCGGGTAACCCTAGGGCAGAGTGAAACAGAGTGTAACCCTAGGGCAGAGTGAAACAGCGTGTAACCCTAGGGCAGAGTGAAACAGAGTGTAACCCTAGGGCAGAGTGAAACAGCGGGTAACCCTAGGGCAGAGTGAAACAGCGGGTAACCCTAGGGCAGAGTGAAACAGCGGGTAACCCTAGGGCAGAGTGAAACAGAGTGTAACCCTAGGGCAGAGTGAAACAGCGTGTAACCCTAGGGCAGAGTGAAACAGAGTGTAACCCTAGGGCAGAGTGAAACAGAGTGTAACCCTAGGGCAGAGTGAAACAGAGTGTAACCCTAGGGCAGAGTGAAACAGAGTGTAACCCTAGGGCAGAGTGAAACAGAGTGTAACCCTAGGGCAGAGTGAAACAGAGGGTAACCCTAGGGCAGAGTGAAACAGAGGGTAACCCTAGGGCAGAGTGAAACAGAGTGTAACCCTAGGGCAGAGTGAAACAGAGTGTAACCCTAGGGCAGAGTGAAACAGAGTGTAACCCTAGGGCAGAGTGAAACAGAGTGTAACCCTAGGGCAGAGTGAAACAGAGTGTAACCCTAGGGCAGAGTGAAACAGAGTGTAACCCTAGGGCAGAGTGAAACAGAGTGTAACCCTAGGGCAGAGTGAAACAGAGTGTAACCCTAGGGCAGAGTGAAACAGAGTGTAACCCTAGGGCAGAGTGAAACAGAGTGTAACCCTAGGGCAGAGTGAAACAGCGGGTAACCCTAGGGCAGAGTGAAACAGCGGGTAACCCTAGGGCAGAGTGAAACAGCGTGTAACCCTAGGGCAGAGTGAAACAGAGTGTAACCCTAGGGCAGAGTGAAACAGAGTGTAACCCTTGGGCAGAGTGAAACAGAGTGTAACCCTAGGGCAGAGTGAAACAGAGTGTAACCCTAGGGCAGAGTGAAACAGAGTGTAACCCTAGGGCAGAGTGAAACAGAGTGTAACCCTAGGGCAGAGTGAAACAGAGTGTAACCCTAGGGCAGAGTGAAACAGAGTGTAACCCTAGGGCAGAGTGAAACAGCGGGTAACCCTAGGGCAGAGTGAAACAGAGTGTAACCCTAGGGCAGAGTGAAACAGAGGGTAACCCTAGGGCAGAGTGAAACAGCGGGTAACCCTAGGGCAGAGTGAAACAGCGGGTAACCCTAGGGCAGAGTGAAACAGAGTGTAACCCTTGGGCAGAGTGAAACAGAGTGTAACCCTAGGGCAGAGTGAAACAGCGGGTAACCCTAGGGCAGAGTGAAACAGCGGGTAACCCTAGGGCAGAGTGAAACAGAGTGTAACCCTAGGGCAGAGTGAAACAGCGGGTAACCCTAGGGCAGAGTGAAACAGCGGGTAACCCTAGGGCAGAGTGAAACAGCGTGTAACCCTAGGGCAGAGTGAAACAGAGTGTAACCCTAGGGCAGAGTGAAACAAAGTGTAACCCTAGGGCAGAGTGAAACAGAGTGTAACCCTAGGGCAGAGTGAAACAGAGTGTAACCCTAGGGCAGAGTGAAACAGAGTGTAACCCTAGGGCAGAGTGAAACAGAGTGTAACCCTAGGGCAGAGTGAAACAGCGGGTAACCCTAGGGCAGAGTGAAACAGCGGGTAACCCTAGGGCAGAGTGAAACAGCGGGTAACCCTAGGGCAGAGAGAAACAGCGGGTAACCCTAGGGCAGAGTGAAACAGAGTGTAACCCTAGGGCAGAGTGAAACAGAGTGTAACCCTAGGGCAGAGTGAAACAGCGGGTAACCCTAGGGCAGAGTGAAACAGCGGGTAACCCTAGGGCAGAGTGAAACAGCGGGTAACCCTAGGGCAGAGTGAAACAGAGTGTAACCCTAGGGCAGAGTGAAACAGAGTGTAACCCTAGGGCAGAGTGAAACAGCGGGTAACCCTAGGGCAGAGTGAAACAGCGGGTAACCCTAGGGCAGAGTGAAACAGCGGGTAACCCTAGGGCAGAGTGAAACAGCGGGTAACCCTAGGGCAGAGTGAAACAGCGGGTAACCCTAGGGCAGAGTGAAACAGCGGGTAACCCTAGGGCAGAGTGAAACAGCGGGTAACCCTAGGGCAGAGTGAAACAGAGTGTAACCCTTGGGCAGAGTGAAACAGAGTGTAACCCTAGGGCAGAGTGAAACAGCGGGTAACCCTAGGGCAGAGTGAAACAGCGGGTAACCCTAGGGCAGAGTGAAACAGCGGGTAACCCTAGGGCAGAGTGAAACAGCGGGTAACCCTAGGGCAGAGTGAAACAGCGGGTAACCCTAGGGCAGAGTGAAACAGCGGGTAACCCTAGGGCAGAGTGAAACAGAGTGTAACCCTTGGGCAGAGTGAAACAGAGTGTAACCCTAGGGCAGAGTGAAACAGCGGGTAACCCTAGGGCAGAGTGAAACAGAGTGTAACCCTAGGGCAGAGTGAAACAGCGGGTAACCCTAGGGCAGAGTGAAACAGAGTGTAACCCTAGGGCAGAGTGAAACAGAGTGTAGAACTGACCTGAGGCATTTGGTCCTGTTGACAGGCGGCAGACACGGAGGAGGAGGTCCGAAAAACAGAGGATCCTTCTTCACCACCATTAGAGCCTTATCCTCCGAACTAAGACAGACAGACGGACGGACGGACGGAGGGAGACACAGACGGGGAGAGCGACACAGACACAGAGGAAGAACAATGAGAGAAAATTTAAGATTTCTTTTACTTTGGCGGCAAAAAACGAACTATTCTTGGATACAGGTGAGAGATTCCCCACTGAGGTAGTGACTGGAACCAAGATGGCTGCCTACCAAGGCCACGCAGAGCCCTGAGACGACCCAGAGTAGTGTAGCTAAGAGACCAAATGACACGCAACTCTTCAACATGAAGGCCATTAATCCCATGTTAAATTATATCTGCATGTACAGTATGCCAAACTAGGCCGTGAAACAGTGACGTGTGCAGCGTTGTGATGGGACTGACATGTACAGAGCTGGCGGCGGGTCTGAAGACTTTAAAATGATGAGTCGTACAATCCAGGAAGCGCTGATCTGTTCAATACAATGTGTCCACAGTCCGTCACAGGCTGGGGAATACCACGGATACATTGGGGATCACGCTGCCAATAACAGAACTCTGGGATAAGCTTCTGCTGACACCGAGCTATGGCACAGAGAAAAGACGAGGGAAAAGTGCAAACTCGACGACTCAGAGTTGAAATACGGTGAGCGGGCTGAGCCTAAATAATGGAAACTAGACTAAACACTCACAGAATATCACAACCAGAATATCACAACCAGAATATCACAACCAGAATATCACAACCAAGATAAAGAAAACTTACATAACACCGGGAGGGAGGGAGGGAGGCTGGGATAGAGGGAGGGAGGGAGAGAGGCTGGGAGGGAGGCAGGGATAGAGGGAGGCAGGGATAGAGGGAGGGAGGCAGGGATAGAGGGAGGGAGGGAGAGAGGCTGGGAGGGAGGCAGGGATAGAGGGAGGGAGGGAGAGATAGAGGGAGGGAGGCAGGGATAGAGGGAGGGAGGGAGAGAGGCTGGGAGGGAGGCTGGGAGAGAGGCAGGGATAGAGGGAGGGAGGCAGGGATAGAGGGAGGCAGGGATAGAGGGAGGGAGGGAGAGAGGCTGGGAGGGAGGCAGGGAGAGAGGCTGGGAGGGAGGCAGGGATAGAGGGAGGGAGGCAGGGATAGAGGGAGGGAGGGAGAGAGGCTGGGAGGGAGGCTGGGAGAGAGGCTGGGAGGGAGGCAGGGATAGAGGGAGGGAGGCAGGGATAGAGGGAGGGAGGCAGGGATAGAGGGAGGGAGGCAGGGATAGAGGGAGGGAGGCAGGGATAGAGGGAGGGAGGGAGAGATAGAGGGAGGGAGGCAGGGATAGAGGGAGGGAGGGAGAGATAGAGGGAGGGAGGCAGGGATAGAGGGAGGGAGGCAGGGATAGAGGGAGGGAGGGAGAGATAGAGGGAGGGAGGGAGAGATAGAGGGAGGGAGGCAGGGATAGAGGGAGGGAGGCAGGGATAGAGGGAGGGAGGGAGGGATAGAGGGAGGGAGGCAGGGATAGAGGGAGGGAGGCAGGGATAGAGGGAGGGAGGGAGAGAGGCTGGGAGGGAGGCAGGGATAGAGGGAGGGAGGGAGAGATAGAGGGAGGGAGGCAGGGATAGAGGGAGGGAGGGAGAGATAGAGGGAGGGAGGCAGGGATAGAGGGAGGGAGGGAGAGATAGAGGGAGGGAGGCAGGGATAGAGGGAGGGAGGCAGGGATAGAGGGAGGGAGGGAGAGATAGAGGGAGGGAGGGAGAGATAGAGGGAGGGAGGCAGGGATAGAGGGAGGGAGGCAGGGATAGAGGGAGGGAGGCAGGGATAGAGGGAGGGAGGCAGGGATAGAGGGAGGGAGGCAGGGATAGAGGGAGGGAGGCAGGGATAGAGGGAGGGAGGGAGAGAGGCTGGGAGGGAGGCAGGGATAGAGGGAGGAGGGAGAGATAGAGGGAGGGAGGCAGGGATAGAGGGAGGGAGGGAGAGAGGCTGGGAGGGAGGCAGGGATAGAGGGAGGGAGGCAGGGATAGAGGGAGGGAGGCAGGGATAGAGGGAGGGAGGGAGAGAGGCTGGGAGGGAGGCAGGGATAGAGGGAGGGAGGGAGAGATAGAGGGAGGGAGGCAGGGATAGAGGGAGGGAGGGAGAGAGGCTGGGAGGGAGGCTGGGAGAGAGGCAGGGATAGAGGGAGGGAGGCAGGGATAGAGGGAGGCAGGGATAGAGGGAGGGAGGGAGAGAGGCTGGGAGGGAGGCAGGGAGAGAGGCTGGGAGGGAGGCAGGGATAGAGGGAGGGAGGCAGGGATAGAGGGAGGGAGGGAGAGAGGGAGGGAGGGAGAGAGGCTGGGAGGGAGGCAGGGAGAGAGGCTGGGAGGGAGGCAGGGATAGAGGGAGGGAGGCAGGGATAGAGGGAGGGAGGGAGAGAGGCTGGGAGGGAGGCAGGGAGAGAGGCTGGGAGGGAGGCAGGGATAGAGGGAGGGAGGCAGGGATAGAGGGAGGGAGGCAGGGATAGAGGGAGGGAGGCAGGGATAGAGGGAGGGAGGGAGAGATAGAGGGAGGGAGGCAGGGATAGAGGGAGGGAGGGAGAGATAGAGGGAGGGAGGCAGGGATAGAGGGAGGGAGGCAGGGATAGAGGGAGGGAGGGAGAGATAGAGGGAGGGAGGGAGAGATAGAGGGAGGGAGGCAGGGATAGAGGGAGGGAGGCAGGGATAGAGGGAGGGAGGGAGGGATAGAGGGAGGGAGGCAGGGATAGAGGGAGGGAGGCAGGGATAGAGGGAGGGAGGGAGAGAGGCTGGGAGGGAGGCAGGGATAGAGGGAGGGAGGGAGAGATAGAGGGAGGGAGGCAGGGATAGAGGGAGGGAGGCAGAGATAGAGGGAGGGAGGCAGGGATAGAGGGAGGGAGGGAGGAGAGGTAGAGGCAGGGATAGAGGGAGGGAGGCAGGGATAGAGGGAGGGAGGCAGAGGATAGAGGGAGGGAGGGGGATAGAGGGAGGGAGGCAGGGATAGAGGGAGGGAGGCAGGGATAGAGGGAGGGAGGCAGGGATAGAGGGAGGGAGGCAGGGATAGAGGGAGGGAGGGCAGGGATAGAGGGAGGGAGGCAGGGATAGAGGGAGGGAGGGAGAGAGGCTGGGAGGGAGGCAGGGATAGAGGCGAGGGAGGGAGGGATAGAGGGAGGGAGGCAGGGATAGAGGGAGGGAGGGAGAGAGGCTGGGAGGGAGGCAGGGATAGAGGGAGGGAGGCAGGGATAGAGGGAGGGAGGCAGGGATAGAGGGAGGGAGGGAGAGAGGCTGGGAGGGAGGCAGGGATAGAGGGAGGGAGGGAGAGATAGAGGGAGGGAGGCAGGGATAGAGGGAGGGAGGGAGAGAGGCTGGGAGGGAGGCTGGGAGAGAGGCAGGGATAGAGGGAGGGAGGCAGGGATAGAGGGAGGCAGGGATAGAGGGAGGGAGGGAGAGAGGCTGGGAGGGAGGCAGGGAGAGAGGCTGGGAGGGAGGCAGGGATAGAGGGAGGGAGGCAGGGATAGAGGGAGGGAGGGAGAGAGGCTGGGAGGGAGGCAGGGAGAGAGGCTGGGAGGGAGGCAGGGATAGAGGGAGGGAGGCAGGGATAGAGGGAGGGAGGCAGGGATAGAGGGAGGGAGGCAGGGATAGAGGGAGGGAGGGAGAGATAGAGGGAGGGAGGCAGGGATAGAGGGAGGGAGGGAGAGATAGAGGGAGGGAGGCAGGGATAGAGGGAGGGAGGCAGGGATAGAGGGAGGGAGGGAGAGATAGAGGGAGGGAGGGAGAGATAGAGGGAGGGAGGCAGGGATAGAGGGAGGGAGGCAGGGATAGAGGGAGGGAGGCAGGGATAGAGGGAGGGAGGGGGATAGAGGGAGGGAGGCAGGATAGAGGGAGGGAGGCAGGGATAGAGGGAGGGAGGCAGGGATAGAGGGAGGGAGGCAGGGATAGAGGGAGGGAGGGAGAGAGGCTGGGAGGGAGAGAGGGAGGCAGGGAGAGAGGGAGGGAGGCAGGGATAGAGGGAGGGAGGGAGAGAGGCTGGGAGGGAGAGAGGCTGGGAGGGAGGCAGGGATAGAGGGAGGGAGGCAGGGATAGAGGGAGGGAGGCAGGGATAGAGGGAGGGAGGCAGGGATAGAGGGAGGGAGGGAGAGATAGAGGGAGGGAGGCAGGGATAGAGGGAGGGAGGCAGGGATAGAGGGAGGGAGGCAGGGATAGAGGGAGGGAGGCAGGGATAGAGGGAGGGAGGGAGAGAGGCTGGGAGGGAGAGAGGGAGGCAGGGAGAGAGGGAGGGAGGGAGGCAGGGATAGAGGGAGGGAGGCAGGGATAGAGGGAGGGAGGCAGGGATAGAGGGAGGGAGGCAGGGATAGAGGGAGGGAGGCAGGGATAGAGGGAGGGAGGCAGGGATAGAGGGAGGCAGGGAGAGAGGGAGGGAGGCAGGGAGAGAGGGAGGCAGGGAGAGAGGGAGGGAGGCAGGGAGAGAGGGAGGGAGGCAGGGATAGAGGGAGGGAGGGAGAGATAGAGGGAGGGAGAGAGGCTGGGAGGGAGGCAGGGATAAAGCGAGGGAGGGAGAGATAGAGGGAGGGAGGCAGGGATAGAGGGAGGGAGGCAGGGATAGAGGGAGGGAGGCAGGGATAGAGGGAGGGAGGCAGGGATAGAGGTAGGGAGGCAGGGATAGAGGGAGGGAGGCAGGGATAGAGGGAGGGAGGCAGGGATAGAGGCAGGGATAGAGGGAGGGAGGCAGGGATAGAGGGAGGGAGGCAGGGATAGAGGCAGGGATAGAGGGAGGGAGGCAGGGATAGAGGGATGGAGGCAGGGATAGAGGGAGGGAGGCAGGGATAGAGGGAGGGAGGCAGGGATAGAGGGAGGGAGGCAGGGATAGAGGGAGGGAGGCAGGGATAGAGGGAGGGAGGCAGGGATAGAGGGAGGGAGGGCGAGAGGCTGGGAGGGAGGGAGGCAGGGATAGAGGGAGGGAGGCAGGGATAGAGGGAGGGAGGGAGGCAGGGATAGAGGCAGGGATAGAGGGAGGGAGGCAGGGATAGAGGGAGGGAGGCAGGGATAGAGGGAGGGAGGCAGGGATAGAGGGAGGGAGGCAGGGAGAGCTGGGAGGGAGGCAGGGAGAGAGGGAGGGAGGCAGGGATAGAGGGAGGGAGGCAGGGATAGAGGGAGGGAGGCAGGGATAGAGGGAGGCAGGGAGAGATAGAGGGAGGGAGGCAGGGATAGAGGGAGGGAGGCAGGGAGAGAGGCAGGGAGGGAGGCAGGGATAGAGGGAGGGAGGGAGAGATAGAGGGAGGGAGAGAGGCTGGGAGGGAGGCAGGGATAGAGGGAGGGAGGGAGAGATAGAGGGAGGGAGGCAGGGATAGAGGGAGGGAGGGAGAGAGGCTGGGAGGGAGGCAGGGATAGAGGGAGGGAGGCAGGGATAGAGGGAGGGAGGCAGGGATAGAGGGAGGGAGGCAGGGATAGAGGGAGGGAGGGAGAGAGGCTGGGAGGGAGGCAGGGAGAGAGTGAGGGAGGCAGGGATAGAGGGAGGGAGGGAGAGATAGAGGGAGGGAGGCAGGGATAGAGGGAGGGAGGCAGGGATAGAGGGAGGGAGGGAGAGATAGAGGGAGGGAGGCAGGGATAGAGGGAGGGAGGGAGAGAGGCTGGGAGGGAGGCAGGGATAGAGGGAGGGAGGGAGAGATAGAGGGAGGGAGGCAGGGATAGAGGGAGGGAGGGAGGGAGAGAGGCTGGGAGGGAGGCAGGGATAGAGGGAGGGAGGGAGAGATAGAGGGAGGGAGGCAGGGATAGAGGGAGGGAGGGAGGGAGGCAGGGCTGGAGGGAGGCAGGGAGAGAGGCTGGGAGGGAGGCAGGGATAGAGGGAGGGAGGGCGAGAGGCTGGGAGGGAGGGAGGGAGGGAGGGAGGCAGGGCTAGAGGGAGGGAGGCAGGGAGAGAGGGAGGGAGGCAGGGATAGAGGGAGGGAGGCAGGGATAGAGGGAGGGAGGCAGGGATAGAGGGAGGGACGCAGGGATAGAGGGAGGGAGGCAGGGATAGAGGGAGGGAGGGAGAGAGGCTGGGAGGGAGGCAGGGATAGAGGGAGGGAGGGAGAGATAGAGGGAGGGAGGCAGGGATAGAGGGAGGGAGGCAGGGATAGAGGGAGGGAGGCAGGGATAGAGGGAGGGAGGCAGGGATAGAGGGAGGGAGGCAGGGATAGAGGGAGGGAGGCAGGGATAGAGGGAGGGAGGCAGGGATAGAGGGAGGGAGGCAGGGAGAGCTGGGAGGGACGCAGGGATAGAGGGAGGGAGGGAGAGAGGCTGGGAGGGAGGCAGGGATAAAGGGAGGGAGGCAGGGATAGAGGGAGGGAGGCAGGGATAGAGGGAGGGAGGCAGGGATAGAGGGAGGGAGGCAGGGATAGAGGGAGGGAGGCAGGGATAGAGGGAGGGAGGCAGGGATAGAGGGAGGGAGGGAGAGATAGAGGGATGGAGGCAGGGATAGAGGGAGGGAGGGAGAGAGGCTGGGAGGGAGGCAGGGATAGAGGGAGGGAGGGAGAGATAGAGGGAGGGAGGCAGGGATAGAGGGAGGGAGGCAGGGATAGAGGGAGGGAGGGAGAGAGGCTGGGAGGGAGGCAGGGATAGAGGGAGGGAGGGAGGCAGGGATAGAGGGAGGGAGGGAGAGAGGCTGGGAGGGAGGCAGGGATAGAGGGAGGGAGGGAGAGATAGAGGGAGGGAGGCAGGGATAGAGGGAGGGAGGCAGGGATAGAGGGAGGGAGGCAGGGATAGAGGGAGGGAGGCAGGGATAGAGGGAGGGAGGCAGGGATAGAGGGAGGGAGGCAGTGATAGAGGGAGGGAGAGAGGCTGGGAGGGAGGCAGGGAGAGAGGGAGGGAGGGAGAGAGGCTGGGAGGGAGGCTGGGATAGAGGGAGGGAGGCAGGGATAGAGGGAGGGAGGCAGGGATAGAGGGAGGGAGGGAGGGAGAGAGGCTGGGAGGGAGAGATAGAGGGAGGCTGGGAGGGAGGCAGGGATAGAGGGAGGGAGGCAGGGATAGAGGGAGGGAGGCAGGGATAGAGGGAGGGAGGCAGGGATAGAGGGAGGGAGGCAGGGATAGAGGGAGGCTGGGAGGGAGGCAGGGATAGAGGGAGGGAGGCAGGGATAGAGGGAGGGAGGGAGGCAGGGATAGTGGGAGGGAGGCAGGGATAGAGGGAGGGAGGCAGGGATAGAGGGAGGGAGGGAGGGAGAGAGGCTGGGAGGGAGGCAGGGATAGAGGGAGGGAGGCAGGGATAGAGGGAGGGAGGGAGAGAGGCTGGGAGGGAGGCAGGGATAGAGGGAGGGAGGCAGGGATAGAGGGAGGCTGGGAGGGAGGCAGGGATAGAGGGAGGGAGGCAGGGATAGAGGGAGGGAGGGAGGCAGGGATAGAGGGAGGGAGGCAGGGATAGAGGAGGGAGGCAGGCATGCAGGCAGGGATAGAGGGAGGGAGGCAGGGATAGAGGGAGGGAGGCAGGCAGGCAGGCAGGGATAGAGGGAGGGAGGCAGGGATAGAGGGAGGGAGGCAGGGATAGAGGCAGGCAGGGATGGCAGGCAGGCAGGGATAGAGGCAGGCAGGCAGGGATAGAGGGAGGGAGGCAGGGATAGAGGGAGGGAGGCAGGCAGGCAGGGATAGAGGGAGGGAGGCAGGGATAGAGGCAGGCAGGCAGGGATAGAGGGAGGGAGGGTTTTTACCTTGTCAGCTCTGGGATTTGCTCTAGCAGCTTTTTGTTACTGGCCCAATGCTCTAACCACTAGGCTACCTGCCGAAATAAATATAGTAACCCTAGCCTATCAAAGCTGATGGGATCCTCCTCTTTTTAATAGGCCATCACTCTGTTTTATCACGCAATTGCATAGACTATAGAAATGTTGTGCAACATGAGCTCATGAAGTGTTTGATTAGATTTTCAAAAACATTTGTATTGACGTCAGAGTGATTAGAGGGACAATAGAGTGCTGAGTACCAGGCAGTTAGCAAGTTTGGTAGGCTACTAATGACCAGCAGCAGCATCAGAGCTTGGAGAAGCCTACAGTGACTAAACGGTCACGTGGAATGTGACCGCAATCCGTGCTTGTGACCGCCGGTGTGGCAGTAATACAGTCACGTAACAGCCCTAGACATACGCTGTCAACTGTGGGACCTTATATAGACAGGTGTGTCTTTCCAAATCATGTCCAATCAATTGAATTTACCACAGGTGGACTCCAATCAAGTTGTAGAAACATCTCAAGGAGGATCAATGGAAACAGGATGCACCTGAGATGAATTTAGAGTCTCATAGCAAAGGTCTGAATACTTATGTAAATACCTCTCCAGTCCAGTCCAGGTCAACCCAACCCAGCCTCTACCTCTCCAGTCCAGTCCAGGTCAACCCAACCCAGACTCTACCTCTCTAGTCCAGGTCAACCCAACCCAACCCAGCCTCTACCTCTCCAGTCCAGGTCAACCCAAACCAGCCTCTACCTCTCCAGTCCAGTCCAGGTCAACCCAACCCAGCCTCTACCTCTCCAGTCCAGGTCAACCCAACCCAGTCTCTACTTCTCCAGTCCAGGTCAACCCAACCCAGTCTCTACTTCTCCAGTCCAGGTCAACCCAACCCAGCCTCTACCTCTCCAGTCCAGGTCAACCCAACCCAGCCTCTACCTCTCCAGTCCAGGTCAACCCAACCCAGCCTCTACCTCTCCAGTCCAGTCCAGGTCAACCCAACCCAGTCTCTACCTCTCCAGTCCAGGTCAACCCAACCCAGCCTCTACCTCTCCAGTCCAGGTCAACCCAACCCAGCCTCTACCTCTCCAGGTCAACCCAACCCAGCCTCTACCTCTCCAGTCCAGGTCAACCCAACCCAGCCTCTACCTCTCCAGTCCAGGTCAACCCAACCCAGTCTCTACCTCTCCAGTCCAGGTCAACCCAACCCAGCCTCTACCTCTCCAGTCCAGGTCAACCCAACCCAGCCTCCACCTCTCCAGTCCAGGTCAACCCAGCCTCCACCTCTCCAGTCCAGGTCAACCCAACCCAGCCTCCACCTCTCCAGTCCAGGTCAACCCAACCCAGCCTCCACCTCTCCAGTCCAGGTCAACCCAACCCAGCCTCCACCTCTCCAGTCCAGGTCAACCCAACCCAGCCTCCACCTCTCCAGTCCAGGTCAACCCAACCCAGCCTCTACCTCTCCAGTCCAGGTCAACCCAACCCAGCCTCCACCTCTCCAGTCCAGGTCAACCCAACCCAGCCTCCACCTCTCCAGTCCAGGTCAACCCAACCCAGTCTCTACCTCTCCAGTCCAGGTCAACCCAACCCAGCCTCTACCTCTCCAGTCCAGGTCAACCCAACCCAGCCTCTACCTCTCCAGTCCAGGTCAACCCAACCCAGCCTCTACCTCTCCAGTCCAGGTCAACCCAACCCAGCCTCTACCTCTCCAGGTCAACCCAACCCAGCCTCCACCTCTCCAGTCCAGGTCAACCCAACCCAGCCTCCACCTCTCCAGTCCAGGTCAACCCAACCCAGCCTCCACCTCTCCAGTCCAGGTCAACCCAACCCAGCCTCCACCTCTCCAGTCCAGGTCAACCCAACCCAGCCTCCACCTCTCCAGTCCAGGTCAACCCAACCCAGCCTCCACCTCTCCAGTCCAGGTCAACCCAACCCAGCCTCCACCTCTCCAGTCCAGGTCAACCCAACCCAGCCTCTACCTCTCCAGTCCAGGTCAACCCAACCCAGCCTCCACCTCTCCAGTCCAGGTCAACCCAACCCAGCCTCTACCTCTCCAGTCCAGGTCAACCCAACCCAGCCTCCACCTCTCCAGTCCAGGTCAACCCAACCCAGCCTCCACCTCTCCAGTCCAGGTCAACCCAACCCAGCCTCTACCTCTCCAGTCCAGGTCAACCCAACCCAGCCTCCACCTCTCCAGTCCAGGTCAACCCAACCCAGCCTCTACCTCTCCAGTCCAGTCCAGGTCA
This sequence comes from Salmo salar, assembly GCF_965601325.2. Taxonomy (NCBI): domain Eukaryota; kingdom Metazoa; phylum Chordata; class Actinopteri; order Salmoniformes; family Salmonidae; genus Salmo; species Salmo salar. The sequence goes on from NC_138300.1 coordinate 54,451,301, forward strand.
ACCCAACCCAGCCTCCACCTCTCCAGTCCAGGTCAACCCAACCCAGTCTCTACCTCTCCAGTCCAGGTCAACCCAACCCAGCCTCCACCTCTCCAGTCCAGGTCAACCCAACCCAGCCTCCACCTCTCCAGTCCAGGTCAACCCAACCCAGCCTCTACCTCTCCAGTCCAGTCCAGGTCAACCCAACCCAGCCTCCACCTCTCCAGTCCAGGTCAACCCAACCCAGTCTCTACCTCTCCAGTCCAGGTCAACCCAACCCAGCCTCCACCTCTCCAGTCCAGACCCCCCGTGGTCATCTTACAGTGGAACATGGAGTCTGATCTGTTCTAAGACAGTGTTTTTAAACTTTGTTTTAAGACATGGGATCAGCAAATATAAAAACTTAGTGTCAGGTAACCAACCATCTCAGAGACAAGCCAACAACGTCCCACGTTCTGGCCCTGGTCCACGGAACTGAGATAGACCGTTTCTCTAAGGCACTGCATCACAGTGTTGCGGGTTCGATCCCCAGGCTGTGTCATTACCGGCCGTGACCGGAAGTCTTATAGGGCGGCACACAATTGGCCCAGCATTGTCCGGGTTAGGGGAGGGTTTGACCAGGGGGGGACTTTACTTGGCTCATCGCGCTCTAGCGACTCCTTGTGGCGGGCCGGGCGCCTGCAGGCTGACTGCGGTCGTCAGTTGAACGGTGTTTCCTCAGACACATTGGTGCTGCTGGCTTCCGGGTTAAGTGAGCGGGTGCTCAGAATATCCTGACCTGGACAACACTGACGTACACTGCCGTGTGTGTGTGGGTGTGCAGTATAAACATAGTTAAAGTGCAGAGCGAAGGGGAGGCAGGTTTATGACATGCAGCATGCCCACCACAGCCAGGTGTGTGGTGATGCTGAGTTAGGTCATTACCGGTGGGTCGGAGGGGTGGTCTGGAGGGATTCGGGGCCCACCGGGGTCTCGGTCTCTTGGGAGAAGTCCAGCAGATGTCTGCCGCTGTGCATAGAGCCAGCCTGGAGTTTAGAGCCACGGCCACCTTCAAACAAACTGAAGCAGGACGGGACAGGGAGAGGGTGGGAGAAGGGGAGAGATAGGGAAGGGGAGAAGATGGTTGAAGAGAGAGAGAGAAAGAGGGAGACAGAGAGAGGAGAAAAACCCCTGAGTAAATAAGGCTAAAATCAATGAGCCAAACAGCCAGTGGTCCAAAGACATTCAGTCTTAAAAGCAACAGCAGAATCTCAACTCTGACCTCCATGTGTCTCATCATTTCAAAGCCATCTGGCCCCATACGGTGACTATTTTACATTCCAATGGACGGCCCCAATAGTGTTCCTCTAAATACTCAGACTCACATGCTCATTCAGAGTTACATTCAAAACCACACTATGTTCTCTCAGTCTGCTACTGAAACAGCATATTCCTAGCTAGGAACACCAACACTTCACAAGCGCTTGCACACATGCCCCTTGAACTCCAACTGTTTGGGGAACACAGGCTAGATTTAGCATTTACGATGTGATTTTCTACCCTTCTCTCAGTCCCAGAAGTGGGCACTTGCTCACTCCCCCTGACCTTTTTAAAGGCATTGCAGTGGGAATAAACAAGTGCACACTTGGGGTAGAATGAGAGAGACTCACCTCAGTCCCAGGCAGGCAGACTCACCTCAGTCCCTGGCAGGCAGACTCACCTCAGTCCCTGGCAGGCAGACTCACCTCAGTCCCTGGCAGGCAGACTCACCTCAGTCCCTGGCAGGCAGACTCACCTCAGTCCCTGGCAGGCAGACTCACCTCAGTCCCTGGCAGGCAGACTCACCTCAGTCCCTGGCAGGCAGACTCACCTCAGTCCCTGGCAGGCAGACTCACCTCAGTCCCTGGCAGGCAGACTCACCTCAGTCCCTGGCAGGCAGACTCACCTCAGTACCTGGCAGGCAGACTCACCTCATTGGTCCAACATTGAGCATGAGGAACACCAGCACAACCATGAGACAAATGGCCCGCCTCTTAGGAGCACTGGTCTTCAGAACCTTGTTCTACAGGAATAGGAAACGCATCATCACATTATATCACAGGAAACGTCATCATTACATCACACATCCACTCCCAGCCTGGCCCAGAAAACATTTTCTATAGTTGTCAGGTGTTTTTGTGGTCTAACTCTGACCTCTGATAGTAGTCCCTCCAGCTGTCTCTTCAGGGTGCCGTTCTCGTTCTTGAGCAGCTGGTTCTCAGAAAGCGCCATCTTGAGACGGACCTCCAGCGTCAGCAGGTACTCTTTCTTCTTCTTACGGGACTGAGATGCCGACTCCCTGTTCTTTATCATCCTCTGCTGTCGCTGGGACACCTTCGACTGGAGGAGAGAGAGAGGGAGAGAGAGCGAGAGAGGGAGAGAGACAGAGAGAGATGTTAGCCTATACGGGCCATTTGCAACCATCAATATATGCTGAAATCATCCGCAAAGCTGATCTCCCATTATTGGCCACCGATTTACCTCTCCCTAGAGTCGATGTCGGGGTTTACTCTTAGTTCTGATTTCTGCCGACATTTTTCAAGAACATTTCACCCTGTGGTGGGCATCATCATCATTATCGCAACAATTTAATTACATTTTAGTCATTTAGCAGAGGCTCTTATCCAGAGCGACGTACAGTAGTGAATGCATACATCTCAATTCATACATTGTTTTTTTTTCCCTCCCGTACTGGCCCCCCGTGGGAATCGAACCCACAACCCTGGCGTTGCAAACACCATTGCAAACACCATGCTCTACCAACTGAGCCATAGGGAAGCTGCTATTATAGCAGACTATGGTGATTTATCTATTTGACAATCATGCCGTACAACTGAATTAAAGTATTTCATTTCCTCGTTTACCACCACCATATAGCCTTACCCTGAACATTTTATCAATGGAAACATCATGGAGTAATGACTTTACTTGTCTTAACAATATAGCCATGAGGGCTAAAGGAAATATTCCTGAACTGTAGGCTACACATTTGACATGTAAGGGATAATCAACGAGGGTTATGCGTTCTCTGAAAAATAATGAACGACCTACGTGGAAGGTGTGTTCCACGACGGGCTAGTGGAGTGAAACTGACCTTCCACAAAGTTGCATTATTTTCCAGAGAACGCATTAGAGCCCCGAGTTGATTATCCCTTTTATACCAAGGCTATAATTTAACACATTTACCTCAACAAATGTGTTCATTTGCAAGTAGAAATGTGTTTCAACATCCACTGAAGTAGCATGCAAGTTTACTAGATAGCTACAGTAGTTGCCCTGGTAACCAAACAGACTTGTTAGTTTAGCTAACCAAGTCATCAGTCCTAGCTTGCTAATATGAATTGAATTATGTTTTCAATTCAACTTTTGCTTTCAAAAGCTGCTCAATAGAACAGTAAGAATGAACTATAGCCATTGAATTCTACCTTGCTAATATTCCGTGCATTATAGGGAAATGAAGGAATGCCCTTCAAGCCAATCAGGAACAATTATTCAACGATGCCATGGTATAACTGAAACTAAAACGGTGATTGTGTTACATTTTTTCCCCCTCAAATGATCTTGTATTCTAATAAAGTTATTTAAAACAGACAGATTTGGATGGGTATTTGTATTATACTAATACGATTTCCGCTGTGGCATGGACAGCGGCTCTATGGGGTTAAAGTTCTACAAATGAAATGATCATTATTTTTTAAATAACTGTTAATCGCTTTGAAAAACAAAACACACAGCTTGGCGTGATTGTCTGTGATGAACTGGTGGTTAGGCTCAGAGGCATCATGGCCACAGGGACCTGTACCCCCATCAAATTCTTCCTGTTGAAAAAAATTAACTAAGAAAATCTGTAATACTACTAGCCACCTAGCAATTTTATGAATTTGGCTCTAGGTTCCCAATCTCCCAACCTCATAACTAGCCTTGTAGCTAGCTTGTCTAACTATTTTAGCTGGCTTGCCTGCTGGCAAGGTTGGTAGACTTTAGAAAAGCAAACGATAACTCAATGTACTGAATAAGACTCACATTTAGCAGAGATGCAGTGTAGCACATTTAGTTTCTTTAAAAAGAAGAGGAAAAAGAACCACCAGCCAGGAGGATACAGACCGCTCAAGAGGTATGCTTAGATATGCAGAAAAATAGACAGATTTAAATCAGAATTATTATGCCTCTAGATTTCAGGAAAAGCTATTTCAGGTTTTTGAAAAAATTAAGAAAATCCGTAGCCTCGCTCCGGACCCCCCCCCCCCCAACGTACTTTGTGCCCCTTCAGATTTTGGAGGTTCATGACGCCCCTGGTTAGACGTAGGGAAGAGTAACATTAAAAATGTTGTAGGAATAGTGGAGAATGCAGTGATTATTTATTTATTTATTGAACAACGTGATAACATTCGTTGTGATAACAGTGAACCTTTCTACGTTGTTACAGGGCTACAGTAACTAGGCCCATAGTCCCTACTGAGGTATATGGTACTTTATTGAAGAAACAATGTCTGAATTGGAAAGAAATGTGGTAGGGAGAGTCATTTATAAATTATTTGGAAGTCGCCATCTTAAAACAAAAAGACAAAGTGCTTTGTTATAATGATATTTAAAAATGGTCTATCACACATGCTGCAATTCATATCACTTTCATTTACAATGTGGTAATTCATTAAAATCCATATCACAAATTTACAATGTGGTAATTCATTAAAATCCATATCACTAATTTATAATGTGTTAATTAATTAAAATCCATATCACAAATGTATAATGTGGTAATTAATTAAAATCCATATCACTAATTTATAATGTGGTAATTAATTAAAATCCATCACTTTAATTTATAATGTGGTAATTAATAAAAATGTGGTCTTCAATAGCTTTATTTTTGCAGAACAGTATCCTCGAAGTATGCATAACTTGGCTATGTAATTGTCTGTAATTAAACGTGTTAACTAAATCATTGTAATTGACATAGGCTACATTTCCAGTTGAATAATTCAACTTCAGTTATATTCTTCCATTTCTCTTTTTCCCATTTTGATTTGGTTTTCCTGGTAGGATGTTACTTCATTGGGGCAGGCGTAGTGAACACAGACAAGGACCATTTCCGCTGTCGACACCGTGACAACGTCAGATCAGCTGGTCTAGATAGTTTACTCTATTCCGCTGTTCTTTTCGTTGTAACTAGGGTTATTTTAGTTTGGAGAACCATGTAATCTCCCGTTAAGAAATCCAGCGCTAACCTGCAGGTGAGCGTCATGTTCTGCCTGTTCGTTGCAATGTTAGTTTGTTTCATTGACATTTCTACCTAGGTTACTTCCATCCCAGTCCCATATCACAGCTGATTGAAATGAAAAGTGTAAACATCATGATGAAAAGGGTAAAAATACAAGACAGTCATTAGAGAAAAGGTTTGATCTTGGAGTGCCCTGGGGACCTTCTGTCCCAAGTTAGTACTCAGCAGGAGGGTGGTTCTAGTTCTCAGGGGAGGTTCTAGTTCTCAGGGGAGGTTCTAGTTCTCAGGGGTGGTTGTGTCAACAGGAGACCGTAGGGTTGTTGTAGTTCTCAGGGGAGGTTCTAGTTCTCAGGGGTGGTTGTGTCAACAGGAGAAGGGCATTTCATCATTCATATCATCTGATTCACTAAAACAGGTGGCAAAGGATGACGTATCCATGAGCACAGACAGACAGACAGACAGACAGACAGACAGACAGAGAGAGAGAGAGACAGAGAGACAGAGAGAGAGAGAGAGAGAGAGAGAGAGAGAGAGAGAGAGAGAGAGAGAGAGAGAGAGAGAGAGAGACAGAGAGAGAGAGAGAGAGACAGAGAGACAGAGAGAGGAGAGAGAGAGAGAGCACAGAACGCCAGTGAGCATCACTCTGGAATGTGGCTCCTTAAAATAAAGAGTGAGAACCATAGGAGAAGAGAGGGGGATGTGTGAGAAGAGAGTGGGTGGGAAAGGAGCGACAGAAAGCGAGAGAGAGTGAATGGAAAGAAGGTGGCGTTAACATAAAAGCTAGCCTTACTCTACTTCATTTCCTAGGATAATTATTTAACCTCGCTGACGGCTACCGGTCGCTGACGGCTACCGGTCGCTGACGGCTACCGGTCGCTGACGGCTACCGGTCGCTGACGGCTACCGGTCGCTGACGGCTACCGGTCGCTGACGGCTACCGGTCGCTGACGGCTACCGCTCTCTGCAGCAGAAAATAATAAACAGACATATAAGACGTCACATCGTAAACGGTTCCCCCGGCAACACAGCATGGGTTGGTATAGCCAGTGCATATACTCTTTCGAAGTTCAAGCTTTAAACACTTTATCTGAAAGATGGCTCTGTCTGAGAACCAGGCGCCAAAGAACCAGAACGGCATCTTGAAGAGACAGCTGGAGGGACTACCATCAGAGGTTTGAGTTAGGCCACATACACACACACTAGAAATAAAATGTCATTTGTCCCAGTCAAAAACTTTCAGCCGGAGAATCTTAACCCTTATCATCCTGAACATCACCTCTTATCCCGAGGATTTAGTCAACACTCAATCATCCTAACACAAACACACACTTCCCCCATGTGTGTGAATGACAGCTAAACACATCCCCTCCCAGGAAGCTGACTGCACCCCTCTCCCCCCAGCAGCAGTAAGCCTGTAAGACACTGGGTCTAATGGACCAGCTGGTTGATTAACTTATTTGGATCCGGAGAGCAGACGAGAGGAGGAGAGATGACAGCTCCATAACTGTTTGTATTCCGTCTCCTGAGAAACTCTCCCGCTCTGTTCTCCCGGCCCAGATCTGGGATCCGTGCCACCACCAGAGCCTGGGAACGCCAGGAGACAGAGGTTACCAGGACACGGGGTGGGCTCTGGTTCCATCGCCACATCAACAGAACCGGTAAGGGGGGTGAAGGGGACATGAGTGGGTGTGGGGGGAGTTGGGTTGAGTGCCACTGGCAGGCCTGGTAACTTTTCACTGAGAGATTCCAACCGCCTTCAGTTGGTAGCCTGAACCTCAACCCCAGCCGCTCCCAGCACCTTATCTTGAATTCTCCATTCATAAGACTCACGTTTTGAGGTTTGGCACACGAGACTAATCAGAGGGAAATAAACAGAGGCACCACAAAGCCTGTTCCTTGATCAGGACTGTTCTTTCCATTCAGGTCACCTCAAACCCTTCGAAACTGAGATCTTTTAACAAGTAAGATGAAAACATTTCTTTAGTTTAGGGGATGTTAAAAAGGTTTCCACAGGCCAGCATCTGGACACACATCGTACCCAGGATCACAGCATCCTCCCCTGGCCTGGTGTCTACCCGTGTTGGGGGCTTCCCCGAGGCCTGTAGTGTAATGAGTTACAGCCCAGAACGTAGCAGAAAATATCAAAGGAAATCTGAGCATATTATTTTACAAATAGCTCACTTTTTCAGCTTTGCCACTCTACTCGACACCTGTCCCAATATTTAGCAAGCTTTTCACACCCTCACAATTACAAACAGTGCATTCGGAAAGTATTCAGACCCCTTCGCCTTTTACAAATTTTGTTACTTTACAGCCTTATTCTAAAATGGAATATCATTTTTTTTTATTCCTCATCAATCTACAAACAAAACCTCATAATGACAAAGCGAAAACAGGTTTTTAGAAATGTTTGCAAATGTATTAAAAATAAAAACACAAATACCTTATTTACATAACTATTCAGATCCTTTGCTATGAGACTCTAAATTGAGCTCAGGTGCATCCTGTTTCCATTGATCATCCTTGAGATGTTTCTACAACTTCGAGTCCAACTGTGGTAAATTCAATTGATTGGACATGATTTGGAAAGGCACACACCTGTCTATATAAGGTCCCACAGTTGACAGAGCAAAAACTAAGCCATGATGTCGAAGGAATTGTCCGTAGAGCTCCGAGACAGGATTGTGCCAAGGCACAGATCTTTGGATGGGTACCAAAGAATGTCTGCAGCATTGTCCCCAAGAACACAGTGGCCTCCATCATTCTTAAATGGAAGAAGTTTGGAACCACCAAGACTCTTCCTAGCCCTGGCCGCCCGGCCAAACTGAGCAATCAGGGGAGAAGGGCCTTGGTCAGCGAGGTGACCAAGAACCCATGGTCACTCTGACAGAGGTCCAGAGTTCCTCTGTGGAGATGGGAGAACCTTCCAGAAGGACAACCATTTCTGCAGCACCCCACCAATCAGGCCTTTATGGTAGAGCGGCCAGACGGAAGCCACTCCCCAGTAAAAAGGAACATGACAGCCCGCTTGGAGTTGCCAAAAGTCACCTAAAAGACTCTCAGACCATGAGAAACAAGATTCTCTGGTCTGATGAAACCCAAATTAAACTCTTTGGCCTGAATGCCAAGCGTCATGTCTGGAGGAAACCTGCCACCATCCCTACGGTGAAGCGTGGTGGCAGCATCATGCTGCGGGGATGTTTTTCAGCAGCAGGGACTGGGAGACTAGTCAGGATCGAGGTAAAGATTAATGGAGCAAAGTACAGAGAGATCCGTGATGAAAACCTGCTCCAGAGCGCTCAGGACCTCCGACTGGGGGCGAAGGTTCAGCTTCCAACAGAACAATGACCCTGAGCACACAGCCAAGATAATGCAGGAGTGGCTTTGGGACAAGTCTCCTTAATATCCTTGAGTGGCCCAGCCAGAGACCGGACTTGAACCCGACCGAACATCTCTGGAGAGACCTGGAATTAGCTGTGCAGCGACGCACCCCATCCAACCTGACAGAGCTAGAAGGCCAGCATCCCGGAGTTGCCTCTTCACTGTTGACGTTGAGATTGGTGTTTTGCGGGTACTATTTAATGAAGATGCAAGTTAAGGTCTTGTGAGGCGTCCGTTTCTCAAACTAGACACTAATATACTTGTCCTCTTGCTCAGTTGTGCACTGGGGCTTCCCACTCCTCTTTCTATTCTGGTTAGAGCCAATTTGCGCTGTTCTGTGAAGGGAGTAGTACACAGCGTTGTACGAGATCTTCAGTTTCTTGGCAATTTCTTGCATGGAGTAGCCTTCATTTCTCAGAACAAGAATAGACTGACAAGTTTCAGAAGAAAGTGCTTTGTTTCTGGCCATTTTGAGCCTGTAATCGAGCCCACAAATGCTGATGCTCCAGATACTCAACTAGTCTAAAGAAGGCCACTTTTATTGCTTCTTTAAATCAGAACAACAGTTTTCAGCTGTGCTAACATAATAGCAGAAGGGTTTTCTCATTATCAATTAGCCTTTTAAAATGATAAACTTGGATTAGCTAACACAACGTGCCATTGGAACACAGGAGTGATGGTTGCTGATAATGGGCCTCTGTACGCCTATGTAGATATTCCATTAAAAATCATCTGTTTCCAGCTACCATAGTCATTTACAACATTAACAATGTCTACACCGTATTTCTGATCTATTTGAGGTTATTTTAATGGACCAAAAAAAATGCTTTTCTTTAAAAACAAGGACATTTCTAAGTGACCCCAAACTGTTGAACGGTAGTGTATGTAAATGTGATATTTCAGTTTTTGATTTCTAATACATTTGGAAAAATGTCCCAAAAACTTTTTTTGCTTTGTCATTATGGGGTATTGTGATGTCATTATGGGGTATTGTGATGTCATTATGGGGTATTGTGTGTAGATTGATGAGGGGGAAAAAAATCGAAATGTAATCAATTTTAGAATAAGGCTCTAATGTAACAAAATGTGGAAAAAGTCAAGGAGTCTGAATCATTTCCCAAGGCCCTGTACACACAAACACGCTCACAGCTCAAACACAGACTGGCACTGAGGACTGACGTAAACACACTCAAACACCTGCCTGAAGTAGGCCCCGCGGTTTACTGATCACTCAATCCACCGTGCTCTGGCCAAACCACAACGATACAGTCAAAACAGCTGCGATGTGTCAAAACAAACACACACACACACACACACACACACACACACACACACACACACACACACACACACACACACACACACACACACACACAGCTCAACTGCTTTGTGTGGGCCAAGGCGGCCGTGTCATGCAAAAAGCAAAAAGTCTGTTTAAGGCAGCACACCTGGCCTAACACAACAGACACAGCTAAACCATTTACCACCACTTTTCAGCGTATAAAATATCTGACAAACAGAGTTAAAATCCTTTTGATAAGTCTAAATACATGTTAATTCTCTGGAACCATGGATGGACTATTTATCCCGAGTCCTGAGTGAGATTCTAGTTGATTTCAGCTCCAAAAACCTGGTCCTGGTTTTGATGTTTTTCTCACAATGAAAGCACTACCCTTTAATTGCTGTATTGTAACATTATTGACTCTGTCAGGTTTGTAAAACGTCCTGAGTGGCTGGTTTGTTTTGGCCTCTTGTAGCTCGGCGGCATTCCTGGTCAATGCTCTCTCTCCAGACTCCTCCTCTCCAGACTCCATCACGATAATTTAACTACCAGACCAGACACTTTCCGTCCTCTTCTCCACTCAGCTGTTTCAGAGTGGTGTTTGCACAGTCCGAGGTTAACCATTACCACTCATAAAAACAACAACAACAACTGGAGAAATATTGCTGGGTTAACGTTCCATTAATGTTCCATTAACGTTAAATGTCAACAGCAATCCTTCAGTCGACTGGACTGGCATAACAGGGTAGTCTAGGTTATTCCTCCAGAGCAGGGATGGAGGTGGGGACCACTAAATAATCGTAACTCATCATGAGGGGCACACATTGGCTCGCAGGACTGCGTACCCACATCCATACCTACAAATGCAGTCAGAGACGGCCCAAGTATTTTGGGGGCCCTAAGCTAAAATGTTGAAAAACTGCTGATGCCCAACCAAATTTTGAAATTGCACCTTGTGTATTCTAACTCTGAGTCATTAGCCGGGTGGTTTCTTACGAGTCATTAGCCGGGTGGTTTCTTACGAGTCATTAGCCGGGTGGTTTCTTACGAGTCATTAGCCGGGTGGTTTCTTACGAGTCATTAGCCGGGTGGTTTCTTACGAGTCATTAGCCGGGTGGTTTCTTACGAGTCATTAGCCGGGTGGTTTCTTACGAGTCATTAGCCGGGTGGTTTCTTACGAGTCATTAGCCGGGTGGTTTCTTACGAGTCATTAGCTGGGTGGTTTCTTACGAGTCATTAGCTGATCATGTCATTCCACTAACAAAATACAGGGCTCTACTTTCACGTGTAAGTTGAAAGATGTAGGTGCACAGAAATACATTTAGGAGCACAATGAGAAATATTTTTAAATATTAAAAGCTAAATTAAAATTCCAGGTCGCACAGCAAAATATTTAAGCGCATACGTGAGTAAAATGGTCGCACTGTAGAGTCCTGATTAGAGCTCTGCCCACCTGACAGGCAGATATTACACATCTGTTTTCATCAATAACTGGGCTATGGACAGGGTATCACTAATATTTAGAAGCTGCTCTATTGTACAGTCAAATGACTAAGATCATAACATGGTGTCAGAAGAGCTTCAGCCTTGTCAAATATAAGACAGGAGAGATTATTTCACAGACAATGTTCCTCGAGTTTAGAGTGAGCAGAGCAGCCCATGCGGAGTCGTTGCTACGGTTACTCACAGAGCAGAGCACATGCAGAGCGAACTGAGCGCAGGGAACGAGTGACAGGCAGAGAGGAGCAGCTCATGGATTTACTAACAGAGGAAGTTATTTCTGATTTTGGGTTCGGGTTTCAGGCAGAAGCAATCAGGCCTGGGTAGAGTAGGGCCTGAACGTGGCAGGTATGGGTAATGTTAAAACTCTATCCCTGGTATGATGAGGACTCCACTACCATTTACATAACATTTTACATTATAGTCATTTAGAAAACGCTCTTATCCAGAGCGAGAGTGACATCATTATATAGTAAAACAGGGCTAAAAGTGTAACACAGAGAGAGAGAGAGAGAGAGAGAGCGCGCGAGACAGAGAGCGAGAAATATGCTTATTATATGCTTATTGTTGAATGTATGGTTATTTTGACCCTTGCTTATTGTTGATATTTACTGTTGTCCCGTTGACAATTTTGATTCTTATTATTTTCATATTGTAAATATCCAAAGTAAGCTTTGGCAATATGTACATTGTTACGTCATGCCAATAAAGCAAATTTAATTTAATTGAAATTGACAGAGAGAGGGGGACAGAGAGAAAGGGGGGGACAGAGAGAGAGAGAGGACAGACAGAGAGATTATACATTCAAATCTGTCAGCTAGTTTACCTTCTAGCTCCAACTGTTTACTGGTGGTAACCATAGCAACATGGCCACTGAGGCAGCAACAGCAGCACCAGCAGCAAATACTGAGAGACCACCCCTAAAAAATGTTCCCCCCCCCCCCAGCAGAAATCAAAAAGAGAACTGTTTACTGGTGGTAACCATAGCAACATGGCCACTGAGGCAGCGACAGCAGCAGTAGAGACTGAGAGACTTTAACCCCCAGCAGAAATAAATCAGAGAAGGGAAGAATACATTTTAAACCCCGAATTCTGAGGGAGAACCCAGAAACTTTGTTTGCCGACTGCTCACAAAACAGGACTGTTACAAACCTGTTATTTTACACAGACCACACTACTGCCTGGCATACAGCTGTAACCAGGCATTTCAGCTATACCACAAAGAAAGGCATCTGCAAGGGGAGGCAAATCCACATTTTTGAGGACAGCGACAAGGACCAGGAAAACAGGTTTCTGACGGTAAATATGTACCAGAACGGCACGGTCATGGTCCAGGGCAGTGAGGCTGCACTCAGCTCTGTTGTGCAGGACTTCCCCACCCTAACGAAGATAGCGGAAAGCAAAAAAGACAAGGACAGCACCCCAACCTCTCCCCTCAGGCACCCCAACAGCAGGACTCTCCTCCCCCTGCCTGCCTACAACCACCAGAGCCTGTTGAGAGACAGGCTGGCTCTGTTAGAGGGATGGGTTACTGAGCTGAAGGAGCAGCTCCCCAGCTACACCACCACCAGCCCAGACACAGAGCTAAAAAAAATAAAGGGAACACTAAAATAACACATCCTAGATCTGAATGAATTAAATAATCTTATTAAATACTTTTTTCTTTACATAGTTGAATGTGTTGACAACAAAAATCATCAATGGAAATCCAATTTATCAACCCATGGAGGTCTGGATTTGGAGTCACACTCAAAATTAAAGTGGAAAACCACAATACAGGCTGATCCAACTTTGATGTAATGTCCTTAAAACAAGTCAAAATGAGGCTCAGTAGTGTGTGTGGCCTCCACGTGCCTGTATGACCTCCCTACAATGCCTGGGCATGCTCCTGATGAGGTGGCAGATGGTCTCCTGAGGGATCTCCTCCCAGACCTGGACTAAAGCATCCGCCAACTCCTGGACAGTCTGTGGTGCAACGTGGCGTTGGTGGATGGAGCGAGACATGATGTGCTCAATTGGATTCAGGTCTGGGGAACGGGCGGGCCAGTCCATAGCATCAATGCCTTCCTCTTGCAGGAACTGCTGACACACTCCAGCCACATGAGGTCTAGCATTGTCATGCATTAGGAGGAACCCAGGGCCAACCGCACCAGCATATGGTCTCACAAGGGGTCTGAGGATCTCATCTCGGTACCTAATGGCAGTCAGGCTACCTCTGGCGAGCACATGGAGGGCTGTGCGGCCCCCCAAAGAAATGCCACCCCACACCATGACTGACCCACCGCCAAACCGGTCATGCTGGAGGATGATGCAGGCAGCAGAACATTCTCCACGGCGTCTCCAGACTCTGTCACGTGCTCAGTGTGAACCTGCTTTCATCTGTGAAGAGCACAGGGCGCCAGTAGCGAATTTGCCAATCTTGGTGTTCTCTGGCAAATGCCAAACGTCCTGCATGGTGTTGGGCTGTAAGCACAACCCCCACCTGTGGACGTCGGGCCCTCACACCACCCTCATGGAGTCTGTTTCTGACGTTTGAGCAGACACATGCACATTTGTGGCCTGCTGGAGGTCATTTTGCAGGGCTCTGGCAGTGCTCCTCCTGCTCCTCCTTGCACAAAGGCGGAGGTAGCGGTCCTGCTGCTGGGTTGTTGCCCTTCTACGGCCTCCTCCACGTCTCCTGATGTACTGGCCTGTCTCCTGGTAGCGCCTCCATGCTCTGGACACTACGCTGACAGACACAGCAAACCTTCTTGCCACAGCTCGCATTGATGTGCCATCCTGGATGAGCTGCACTACCTGAGCCACTTGTGTGGGTTGTAGACTCCGTCTCATGCTACCACTAGAGTGAAAGCACCGCCAGCATTCAAAAGTGACCAAAACATCAGCCAGGAAGCATAGGAACTGAGAAGTGGTCTGTGGTCACCACCTGCAGAACCACTCCTTTATTGGGGGTGTCTTGCTAATTGCCTATAATTTCCACCTGTTGTCTATTCCATTTGCACAACAGCATGTGAAATTTATTGTCAATCAGTGTTGCTTCCTAAGTGGACAGTTTGATTTCACAGAAGTGTGATTGACTTGGAGTTACATTGTGTTGTTTAAGTGTTCCCTTTATTTTTTTGAGCAGTGTATATATAAAAAAACATTGTTTTTAGCTGTTATCCTGTTTATCTCTTAACAACGTACTAGTTAGTAGTTACTGTATTTCTGACTGCTATTCTTTCTTTTTGCAACATGAAATCACTATCAGTTAGCATGTGGAACATTCAGGGCCTAAACTCATCAACCCAGTAAGCTGTACAACATCAGAATTTCATACAGATGGGCCCAAAACAGCACAGAAGAATACCAGAAAGCAACCTGGAACCAAAATATCCAAACACTCTTAGATAACTTTCTGGAAACCACATTCACTCACAGTAAAGAAGGCATCAATCTAGTAGTAAAAAGCACACATATACACATACATACAGTGAGGGAAAAAGGTATTTGATCCCCTGCTGATTTTGTACGTTTGCCCACTGACAAAGAAATGATCAGTTTATAATTTTAATGGTAGGTTTATTTGAACAGTGAGAGACAGAATAACAACAAAAAAAAACAGAAAAACACATGTCAAAAATGTTAGAAATTGATTTGCATTTTAATGAGGGAAATAAGTAGTTGACCCCCTCTCAATCAGAAAGACTTCTTGCTCCCAGGTGTCTTTTATACAGGTAACGAGCTGAGATTAGGAGCACACTCTTAAAGGGAGTGCTCCTAATCTCAGTTTGTTACCTGTATAAAAGACACCTGTCCACAGAAGCAATCAATCAATCAGATTCCAAACTCTCCACCATGGAGACCAAAGAGCTCTCCAAGGATGTCAGGGACAAGATTGTAGACCTACACAAGGCTGGAATGGGCTACAAGACCATCGCCAAGCAGCTTGGTGAGAAGGTGAAAACAGTTGGTGCAATTATTCGCAAATGGAAGAAACACAAAAGAACTGTCAATCTCCCTCGGCCTGGGGCTCCATGCAAGATCTCACCTCGTGGAGTTGCAATGATCATGAGAACGGTGAGGAATCAGCCCAGAACTACACGGGAGGATCTTGTCAATGATCTCAAGGCAGCTGGGGCCATAGTCACCAAGAAAACAATTGGTAACACATTACGCCGTGAAGGACTGAAATCCTGCAGCGCCCGCAAGGTCCCCCTGCTCAAGAAAGCACATATACATGCCCGTCTGAAGTTTGCTAATGAACATCTGAATGATTCAGGGGACAACTGGGTGAAAGTGTTGTGGTCAGATGAGACCAAAATGGAGCTCTTTTACATCAACTCAACTCGCCGTGTTTGGAGGAGGAATGCTGCCTATGACCCCAAGAACACCATCCCCACCGTCAAACATGGAGGTGGAAACATTATGCTTTGGGGGTGTTTTTCTGCTAAGGAGACAGGACAACTTCACCGCATCAAAGGGACGATGGACGGGGCCATGTACCGTCAAATCTTGGGTGAGAACCGCCTTCCCTCAGCCAGGGCATTGAAAATGGGTCGTGGATGGGTATTCCAGCATGACAATGACCCAAAACACATGCCCGAGGCAACAAAGGAGTGGCTCAAGAAGAAGCACATTAAGGTCCTGGAGTGCCCTAGCCAGTCTCCAGACCTTAATCCCATAGAAAATCTGTGGAGGGAGCTGAAGGTTCGAGTTGCCAAACGTCAGCCTCGAAACATTAATGACTTGGAGAAGATCTGCAAAGAGGAGTGGGACAAAATCCCTCCTGAGATGTGTGCAAACCTGGTGGCCAACTACAAGAAACGTCTGACCTCTGATTGCCAACAAGGGTTTTGCCACCAAGTACTAAGTCATGTTTTGCAGAGGGGTCAAATACTTATTTCCCCCCCTCACTGCACACACACACACACACACACACACGGCAAAAGAAGCACAATTGAAATTGATAAAAAACTAAACAAAAAAGATCACAGATGACAACTGGTTTTATGCAGATTGTAACATTATAAGGCAAAAACTTAGAACACTATCCAACCAAAAGCACAGAGATCCAAATAATGGTGAATTACACCTTCCTTACTGTGAGAGTTTAACTCTAGAAACTAGAGGTTGACCGATTATGATTTTTCAACGCCGATAGCGATTATTGGGAGGACCCAAAAAAAACGATACCGATTAAATCGGGCGGTTTATTAATTTATTTGTAATATTTATTTGTAATAATGACAATTACAACAATACTGAATGAACACTTATTTTAACTTAATATAATACATCAATAAAATCAATTTAGCCTCAAATAAAATGAAACGTTCAGTTTGGTTTAAATAATGCAAAAAGAAAGTGTTGGAGAAGAAAGTAAAAGTGCAATATGTGCCATGTAAAAAAGCTAACGTTTAAGTTCCTTGCTCAGAACATGAGAACATATGAAAGCTGGTGGTTCCTTTTAACATGTCTTCAATATTCCCAGATAAGAAGTTTTAGGTTGTAGTTATTATAGGAATTATAGGACTATTTCTCTCTATACGATTTGTATTTCATATACCTTTGGCTATTGGATGTTCTTATAGGCACTTTAGTATTGCCAGTGTAACAGTATAGTTTCCGTCCCTCTTCTCGCTCCTACCTGGGCTTGAATCAGGAACACATCGACAAAAGCCACCCTCGAAGCAGCGTTACCCATGTAGAGGAAGGGAAAAAACTACTCCAAGTCTCAGAGCGAGTGACGTTTGAAACGCTATTAGCGCGCACCTGGCTAACTAGCTAGCCATTTCACATCGGTTACACCAGCCTAATCTCGGGAGTTGACAGGCTTGAAGTCATAAACAGCGCAATGCATTGCGAAGAGCTGCTGGCAAAATGCAGTAAAGTGCTGTTTGAATGAATGCTTACGAGCCTGCTGCTGCCTACCACCACTCAGTCAGACTGCTCTGTCAAATCATAGACTTAATTATAACATAACACACAGAAATACGAGCCTTAAGTCATTAATATGGTCGAATCGGGAAACTATCACGTTTATTCTTTCAGTGAAATACGGAACCGTTCTGTATTTTATCTAATGGGTGGCATCCATAAGTCTAAATATTCCTGTTACATTGCACAACCTTCAATGTAATGTCATAATTATGTAAAATTCTGGCAAATTAGTTCGCAACGAGCCAGGCGGCCCAAACTGTTCCATATACCCTGACTCTGCGTGCAATGAACGGAAGGGAAGTGACAATTTCACCTGGTTAATATTGCCTGCTAACCTGGATTTCTTTTAGCTAAATATGCAGGTTTAGAAATATATACTTCTGTGTATTGATTTTAAGAAAGGCATTGATGCTTATGGTTAGGTACAGTCGTGCAACGATTGTGCTTTTGTTAAATCATCCCCGTTTGGCGAAGTTGGCTGTCTTTTATGAAGAAATAGTATTCACACAGTTCGCAACGAGCCAGGCGGCCCAAACTGCTGCATATACCTTGACTCTGTTGCAGAGGTGACACATCTTCCCTAGTTAAAAGAAATTCATGTTAGCAGGCAATATTAACTAAATATGCAGGTTTAAAAACATATACTTGTCTATTGATTTTAAGAAAGACATTGATGTTTATGGTTAGGTACAAGTTGGAGCACCGCATCGATTATATGCAACGCAGGACAGGCTAGATAAACTAGTAATATCATCAACCATGTGTAGTTAACTAGTGATTATGATTGATTGATTGATTGTTTTTTATAAGATAAGTTTAATGCTAGCTAGCAACTTACCATGGCTTCTTACTGCATTCGCGTAACAGGCAGGCTCCTCGTGGAGTGCAATGTAAAGCAGGTGGTTAGAGCTTTGGACTAGTTAACCGTAAGGTTGCAAGATTGAATCCCCAAGCTGACAAGGTAAAAATCTGTCGTTCTGCCCCTGAACAAGGCAGTTAACCCACCGTTCCTAGGCCGTCATTGAAAATAAGAATGGTGTTCTTAACTGACTTGCCTAGTTCAAAAAATATATATTTTTTTTCTTTTTTCATCGGCAGCCAAAAATACCGATTACCGATTGTTATGAAAACTTGAAATCGGCACTAATTCAAATCCGCCATTCCGATTAAAATCGGTCGACCTCTACTAGAAACGTACACTCAGAACCAAAAAAGCACAGTACAACAGCAAGCAGCTGACACTAATTGAGGAGTCCATAAACAAACAACTTTTGCAAAATTGGAAAAAGCTAAAACAATCGAAACAAGAGGAATTAGCGATACAAAATGGTGACATATGGACAACCCATTTTAAAACACTCTACAACACCGTTCAAATTGACACAAACGCAGAACAACGCCAAATTCATGAGAAGTTGAATGGATTAGAAAACACTATAAAGGACAATCAAAATCTATTGGACTCCCCAATTACTGACCAGGAGCTCTATAAGAAACTTCAGGCCCTCAGATTTAAAAAAGCATGCGGACCTGATGGCATCCTAAATGAGATGCTCAAACTCACTGGTGCAAAATTTCAATTGGCTATATTAAAACTGTTTTATTTGATCCTGAGTGTAGGTTATTTCCCTGACATCTGGAATCAAGGACTCATAACCCCAATCTTTAAGAACGGAGACAAATTTGACCCTAACAATTACAGAGGCATTTGTGTGAACAGTAACCTGGGGAAGGTTTTCTGTAGTATTAGAAAATGTAAGAGTTCTAAACTTCCTTAATAATGTCTTGAGTAAAAGCCAAATTGGATTTATACCAAAACATCGCACGACTGATTATATTTACACCGTACACACCCTGATAGATAAACATGTCCACCAAAATATTACCAAAATATATGCTTGCTTTATCGACTTCCAAAAAGCATCTGATTCTATTTGGCATACAGGCCTGTTCTACAAAGTTATTGAAAGTGGTGTAAGGGGTAAAACATATTACATAATTAAATCAATGTATACTGGCAATACGTGCAGAATTAAAATTGGCAAGAAAAGAACAGAATTCTTTAACCAGGGGCAGGGCCTTCGCCAGGGTTGCAATCTGAGCCCTGCACTCTTCAATATTTACATCAACGAATTGGCCACTATTCTAGAAAAATCCTCAGCTCCTGGTGTTAGTCTCCACAATTCAGAGGTTAAATGCCTACTCTTCGCAGATGACCTATGCCTGCTGTCACTCACAGCACATGACCTACAGCAGAGCCTGGACCTGCTACAGCAGTAAACACCAAAAAGACGAAAAATAAATGTTTTCCAGAGAAGATCCAGATCTCAGGGAATTAGACCAAAGTTCTCAATTAGTACAAAATATATAGAGTACTGTACACACTACAATTACTTAGGTTTAAAAATAAGCTCAACTGGACACCTTAATGATGCAGTGAATGAACAGAGAGAAAGCAAGGCATTCTACGCCATTAAAAAACGAATTCAAATTGAAATACCTATTCAAATTTGGCTAAAACTAATTTAATGTGTCATGGAACCAATTGCACTTTATACCAGCGAGGTGTGGGGTCTACTTGCAAAACAAGATTTCATAAAATGGGACAAACACCCCATTGAAACCCTCAATGCAGAGTTCTGTAAGATTCTCCTACATGTCCAGAGGAAAACTACATACAATGCATGCAGGGCAGAATTAGGCCAATATCCACTAATAATAAAAACTCAAAAAAGAGCAATTCAGTTTTGGAAACATCTAAAATACACTGACCCCCTCATATCATTACCAAGCCCTGCAATGCCAAGAGCTGAGCAAAGAAAAGAGTCCCCTCATCCAGCTGGTCCTGGGGCTGAGTTCACAAACCTGTCCTACTAACACACTGAAGCCTCAGGACCAGAACATCCAATCAGAATAAAACAAATTACAACACAATCAAAACAAAACTACATTGCTTATTGGGAAACAGAAGCACAAAGCAAAATGCAGTGCTATCTGGCCCTAAATGGACAGTACACCGTGGCTAACTATTTGACCATGGTTACTGATCAAAACCTTAGGAAAAACCTTGACAAAGTACAGGCTCAGTGAGCACAGCTTTGCCATTGAGAAGGGTAGACACAGGAAAACCTGGCTCCCTGTAGAGGAAAGGCTGTGCAACCACTGCACCACAGCAGAACCTGAGACAGAGCTGCATTTCCTGACAAAATGTAAAAAACATAAAACAATTATAGTGTCATTTCCCCAAATTTGAAACCCCTATTTAAGGTTTCAAAGACCTCTCTGATGGGAATAGGCTACCGGTCCTGCTGGGGGAGGACGCAGACAGACACAGACAGACACAGACAGAGACAGACAGAGACAGAGAGACAGACAAGTCATGCAGAAGAACAGCTCCTGACTTGTTATAACTTTTTGGTTGTTAACTTTTTATGGATGGGGGCAGTATTTTCACGGCCGGATAAAAAAATGTACCCAAGTTAATCTGATTATTACTCCTGCCCAGAAACTAGAATATGCATATAATGGATAGAAAACACTCCAAAGTTTCTAAAACTGTTTGAATGGTGTCTGTGAGTATAACAGAACTCATTTGGCAGGCCAAAACCTGAGAAGATTCCAAACAGGAAGCGCCCTCTCTGACCATTTCTTGGCCTTCTTGATCATCTCTATCCAAAACAGGGGATCTCTGCTGTAACGTGACATTTTCTAACGCTCCCATAGGCTCTTAGAAGGCGCCAGAACGTTGAATGATGACTTTGCAGGCCATGGCTGAAAAAGAGTAGCGCATTTGGTAAGTGGTCGATCTGAGAACAATGAGACTGGCGTGCGCGTGCACGAGAAGAGTCCATGTTTACATTTTCAGTCTTTGAACGAAAACAACAACTCCCGGTCGGAATATTATTGTTTTTTTTACGAGAAAAATCGCATAAAAATTGATTTTAAACAGCGATTGACATGCTACGAAGTACGGTAATGGAATATTTTGAAATTTTTTGTCACGAAACGTGCCGGGCGCGTCACCCTTCTTTACCCTTCGGATAGTGTCTTGAACGCACGAACAAAACGCCGCTATTTGGATAGAACTATGGATTATTTGGAACCAAACCAACATTTGTTATTGAAGTAGAAGTCCTGGCAGTGCATTCTGACGAAGAACAGCAAAGGTAATCCAATTTTTCTTATAGTAAATCTGAGTTTGGTGAGGGCCAAACTTGGTGGGTGTCAAAAAAGCTAGCCCGTGATGGCGAGCTATCTACTCAGAATATTGCAAAATGAGCTTTCACCGAAAAGCTATGTTAAAATCTGACACCGCGATTGCATAAAGGAGATCTGTATCTATGATTCTTAAAATAATTGTTATGTTTTTTTTTTGTGAACGTTTATCGCGAGTAATTTAGTAAATTCACCGGAAGTGTTCGGTGGGAATGCTAGTTCTGAACATCACATGCTAATGTAAAAAGCTGTTTTTTTATATAAATATGAACTTGATTGAACAAAACATGCATGTATTGTATAACATAATGTCCTAGGAGTGTCATCTGATGAAGATCAAAGGTTAGTGCTGCATTTAGCTGTGGTTTTGGTTTTTGTGACATTATAAGCTAGCTTGAAAAATGGGTGTCTGATTATTTCTGGCTGGGTACTCTGCTGACATAATCTAATGTTTTGCTTTCGCTGTAAAGCCTTTTTGAAATCGGACAGTGTGGTTAGATAAAGGAGAGTCTTGTCTTTAAAATGGTGTAAAATAGTCATATGTTTGAAAAATGGAAGTTTTCGGATTTTCGAGGACTTTGTATTTCGCGCCACGCCCATCATTGGATATTGGAGCAGGTGTTCCGCTAGCGGAACGTCTAGATGTAAGAGGTTAAGAGCGAGATTGACACGATTAAATTAGCAAAAAATGTATAGGTAATCAAATTGTACAACTGAAGATCAACACAGGAAGGAAAGATTGGTCTTTTAACTCACTCTCTGTCAATCTTCATCGTGGTAGCTAGCCAAATTCAAATCTGTCAGCTAGCTCACCTCTAGCTCTAACTGTTTACTGGTGGTAACCATAGCAACGTGGCCACTGAGGCAGCGACAGCAGCAGCAGAGACTGAGAGACTTTAACCCCCAGCAGAAATAAATCAGAGAAGGGAAGAATACATTTTAAACCCCGAATTCTGAGGGAGAACCCAGAAACTTTGTTTGCCGACTGCTCACAAAACAGGACTGTTACAAACCTGTTATTTTACACAGACCACACTACTGCCTGGCATACAGCTGTAACCAGGCATTTCAGCTATACCACAAAGAAAGGCATCTGCAAGGGGAGGCAAATCCACATTTTTGAGGACAGCGACAAGGACCAGGAAAACAGGTTTCTGACGGTAAATATGTACCAGAACGGCACGGTCATGGTCCAGGGCAGTGAGGCTGCACTCAGCTCTGTTGTGCAGGACTTCCCCACCCTAACGAAGATAGCGGAAAGCAAAAAAGACAAGGACAGCACCCCAACCTCTCCCCTCAGGCACCCCAACAGCAGGACTCTCCTCCCCCTGCCTGCCTACAACCACCAGAGCCTGTTGAGAGACAGGCTGGCTCTGTTAGAGGGATGGGTTACTGAGCTGAAGGAGCAGCTCCCCAGCTACACCACCACCAGCCCAGACACAGAGCTAAAAAAAATAAAGGGAACACTAAAATAACACATCCTAGATCTGAATGAATTAAATAATCTTATTAAATACTTTTTTCTTTACATAGTTGAATGTGTTGACAACAAAAATCATCAATGGAAATCCAATTTATCAACCCATGGAGGTCTGGATTTGGAGTCACACTCAAAATTAAAGTGGAAAACCACAATACAGGCTGATCCAACTTTGATGTAATGTCCTTAAAACAAGTCAAAATGAGGCTCAGTAGTGTGTGTGGCCTCCACGTGCCTGTATGACCTCCCTACAATGCCTGGGCATGCTCCTGATGAGGTGGCAGATGGTCTCCTGAGGGATCTCCTCCCAGACCTGGACTAAAGCATCCGCCAACTCCTGGACAGTCTGTGGTGCAACGTGGCGTTGGTGGATGGAGCGAGACATGATGTGCTCAATTGGATTCAGGTCTGGGGAACGGGCGGGCCAGTCCATAGCATCAATGCCTTCCTCTTGCAGGAACTGCTGACACACTCCAGCCACATGAGGTCTAGCATTGTCATGCATTAGGAGGAACCCAGGGCCAACCGCACCAGCATATGGTCTCACAAGGGGTCTGAGGATCTCATCTCGGTACCTAATGGCAGTCAGGCTACCTCTGGCGAGCACATGGAGGGCTGTGCGGCCCCCCAAAGAAATGCCACCCCACACCATGACTGACCCACCGCCAAACCGGTCATGCTGGAGGATGATGCAGGCAGCAGAACATTCTCCACGGCGTCTCCAGACTCTGTCACGTGCTCAGTGTGAACCTGCTTTCATCTGTGAAGAGCACAGGGCGCCAGTAGCGAATTTGCCAATCTTGGTGTTCTCTGGCAAATGCCAAACGTCCTGCATGGTGTTGGGCTGTAAGCACAACCCCCACCTGTGGACGTCGGGCCCTCACACCACCCTCATGGAGTCTGTTTCTGACGTTTGAGCAGACACATGCACATTTGTGGCCTGCTGGAGGTCATTTTGCAGGGCTCTGGCAGTGCTCCTCCTGCTCCTCCTTGCACAAAGGCGGAGGTAGCGGTCCTGCTGCTGGGTTGTTGCCCTTCTACGGCCTCCTCCACGTCTCCTGATGTACTGGCCTGTCTCCTGGTAGCGCCTCCATGCTCTGGACACTACGCTGACAGACACAGCAAACCTTCTTGCCACAGCTCGCATTGATGTGCCATCCTGGATGAGCTGCACTACCTGAGCCACTTGTGTGGGTTGTAGACTCCGTCTCATGCTACCACTAGAGTGAAAGCACCGCCAGCATTCAAAAGTGACCAAAACATCAGCCAGGAAGCATAGGAACTGAGAAGTGGTCTGTGGTCACCACCTGCAGAACCACTCCTTTATTGGGGGTGTCTTGCTAATTGCCTATAATTTCCACCTGTTGTCTATTCCATTTGCACAACAGCATGTGAAATTTATTGTCAATCAGTGTTGCTTCCTAAGTGGACAGTTTGATTTCACAGAAGTGTGATTGACTTGGAGTTACATTGTGTTGTTTAAGTGTTCCCTTTATTTTTTTGAGCAGTGTATATATAAAAAAACATTGTTTTTAGCTGTTATCCTGTTTATCTCTTAACAACGTACTAGTTAGTAGTTACTGTATTTCTGACTGCTATTCTTTCTTTTTGCAACATGAAATCACTATCAGTTAGCATGTGGAACATTCAGGGCCTAAACTCATCAACCCAGTAAGCTGTACAACATCAGAATTTCATACAGATGGGCCCAAAACAGCACAGAAGAATACCAGAAAGCAACCTGGAACCAAAATATCCAAACACTCTTAGATAACTTTCTGGAAACCACATTCACTCACAGTAAAGAAGGCATCAATCTAGTAGTAAAAAGCACACATATACACATACATACAGTGAGGGAAAAAGGTATTTGATCCCCTGCTGATTTTGTACGTTTGCCCACTGACAAAGAAATGATCAGTTTATAATTTTAATGGTAGGTTTATTTGAACAGTGAGAGACAGAATAACAACAAAAAAAAACAGAAAAACACATGTCAAAAATGTTAGAAATTGATTTGCATTTTAATGAGGGAAATAAGTAGTTGACCCCCTCTCAATCAGAAAGACTTCTTGCTCCCAGGTGTCTTTTATACAGGTAACGAGCTGAGATTAGGAGCACACTCTTAAAGGGAGTGCTCCTAATCTCAGTTTGTTACCTGTATAAAAGACACCTGTCCACAGAAGCAATCAATCAATCAGATTCCAAACTCTCCACCATGGAGACCAAAGAGCTCTCCAAGGATGTCAGGGACAAGATTGTAGACCTACACAAGGCTGGAATGGGCTACAAGACCATCGCCAAGCAGCTTGGTGAGAAGGTGAAAACAGTTG
The DNA here is from genome assembly GCF_965601325.2 of Salmo salar. Taxonomy (NCBI): domain Eukaryota; kingdom Metazoa; phylum Chordata; class Actinopteri; order Salmoniformes; family Salmonidae; genus Salmo; species Salmo salar. The sequence continues at coordinate 54,476,632 of NC_138300.1, forward strand.
GTGCAATTATTCGCAAATGGAAGAAACACAAAAGAACTGTCAATCTCCCTCGGCCTGGGGCTCCATGCAAGATCTCACCTCGTGGAGTTGCAATGATCATGAGAACGGTGAGGAATCAGCCCAGAACTACACGGGAGGATCTTGTCAATGATCTCAAGGCAGCTGGGGCCATAGTCACCAAGAAAACAATTGGTAACACATTACGCCGTGAAGGACTGAAATCCTGCAGCGCCCGCAAGGTCCCCCTGCTCAAGAAAGCACATATACATGCCCGTCTGAAGTTTGCTAATGAACATCTGAATGATTCAGGGGACAACTGGGTGAAAGTGTTGTGGTCAGATGAGACCAAAATGGAGCTCTTTTACATCAACTCAACTCGCCGTGTTTGGAGGAGGAATGCTGCCTATGACCCCAAGAACACCATCCCCACCGTCAAACATGGAGGTGGAAACATTATGCTTTGGGGGTGTTTTTCTGCTAAGGAGACAGGACAACTTCACCGCATCAAAGGGACGATGGACGGGGCCATGTACCGTCAAATCTTGGGTGAGAACCGCCTTCCCTCAGCCAGGGCATTGAAAATGGGTCGTGGATGGGTATTCCAGCATGACAATGACCCAAAACACATGCCCGAGGCAACAAAGGAGTGGCTCAAGAAGAAGCACATTAAGGTCCTGGAGTGCCCTAGCCAGTCTCCAGACCTTAATCCCATAGAAAATCTGTGGAGGGAGCTGAAGGTTCGAGTTGCCAAACGTCAGCCTCGAAACATTAATGACTTGGAGAAGATCTGCAAAGAGGAGTGGGACAAAATCCCTCCTGAGATGTGTGCAAACCTGGTGGCCAACTACAAGAAACGTCTGACCTCTGATTGCCAACAAGGGTTTTGCCACCAAGTACTAAGTCATGTTTTGCAGAGGGGTCAAATACTTATTTCCCCCCCTCACTGCACACACACACACACACACACACACGGCAAAAGAAGCACAATTGAAATTGATAAAAAACTAAACAAAAAAGATCACAGATGACAACTGGTTTTATGCAGATTGTAACATTATAAGGCAAAAACTTAGAACACTATCCAACCAAAAGCACAGAGATCCAAATAATGGTGAATTACACCTTCCTTACTGTGAGAGTTTAACTCTAGAAACTAGAGGTTGACCGATTATGATTTTTCAACGCCGATAGCGATTATTGGGAGGACCCAAAAAAAACGATACCGATTAAATCGGGCGGTTTATTAATTTATTTGTAATATTTATTTGTAATAATGACAATTACAACAATACTGAATGAACACTTATTTTAACTTAATATAATACATCAATAAAATCAATTTAGCCTCAAATAAAATGAAACGTTCAGTTTGGTTTAAATAATGCAAAAAGAAAGTGTTGGAGAAGAAAGTAAAAGTGCAATATGTGCCATGTAAAAAAGCTAACGTTTAAGTTCCTTGCTCAGAACATGAGAACATATGAAAGCTGGTGGTTCCTTTTAACATGTCTTCAATATTCCCAGATAAGAAGTTTTAGGTTGTAGTTATTATAGGAATTATAGGACTATTTCTCTCTATACGATTTGTATTTCATATACCTTTGGCTATTGGATGTTCTTATAGGCACTTTAGTATTGCCAGTGTAACAGTATAGTTTCCGTCCCTCTTCTCGCTCCTACCTGGGCTTGAATCAGGAACACATCGACAAAAGCCACCCTCGAAGCAGCGTTACCCATGTAGAGGAAGGGAAAAAACTACTCCAAGTCTCAGAGCGAGTGACGTTTGAAACGCTATTAGCGCGCACCTGGCTAACTAGCTAGCCATTTCACATCGGTTACACCAGCCTAATCTCGGGAGTTGACAGGCTTGAAGTCATAAACAGCGCAATGCATTGCGAAGAGCTGCTGGCAAAATGCAGTAAAGTGCTGTTTGAATGAATGCTTACGAGCCTGCTGCTGCCTACCACCACTCAGTCAGACTGCTCTGTCAAATCATAGACTTAATTATAACATAACACACAGAAATACGAGCCTTAAGTCATTAATATGGTCGAATCGGGAAACTATCACGTTTATTCTTTCAGTGAAATACGGAACCGTTCTGTATTTTATCTAATGGGTGGCATCCATAAGTCTAAATATTCCTGTTACATTGCACAACCTTCAATGTAATGTCATAATTATGTAAAATTCTGGCAAATTAGTTCGCAACGAGCCAGGCGGCCCAAACTGTTCCATATACCCTGACTCTGCGTGCAATGAACGGAAGGGAAGTGACAATTTCACCTGGTTAATATTGCCTGCTAACCTGGATTTCTTTTAGCTAAATATGCAGGTTTAGAAATATATACTTCTGTGTATTGATTTTAAGAAAGGCATTGATGCTTATGGTTAGGTACAGTCGTGCAACGATTGTGCTTTTGTTAAATCATCCCCGTTTGGCGAAGTTGGCTGTCTTTTATGAAGAAATAGTATTCACACAGTTCGCAACGAGCCAGGCGGCCCAAACTGCTGCATATACCTTGACTCTGTTGCAGAGGTGACACATCTTCCCTAGTTAAAAGAAATTCATGTTAGCAGGCAATATTAACTAAATATGCAGGTTTAAAAACATATACTTGTCTATTGATTTTAAGAAAGACATTGATGTTTATGGTTAGGTACAAGTTGGAGCACCGCATCGATTATATGCAACGCAGGACAGGCTAGATAAACTAGTAATATCATCAACCATGTGTAGTTAACTAGTGATTATGATTGATTGATTGATTGTTTTTTATAAGATAAGTTTAATGCTAGCTAGCAACTTACCATGGCTTCTTACTGCATTCGCGTAACAGGCAGGCTCCTCGTGGAGTGCAATGTAAAGCAGGTGGTTAGAGCTTTGGACTAGTTAACCGTAAGGTTGCAAGATTGAATCCCCAAGCTGACAAGGTAAAAATCTGTCGTTCTGCCCCTGAACAAGGCAGTTAACCCACCGTTCCTAGGCCGTCATTGAAAATAAGAATGGTGTTCTTAACTGACTTGCCTAGTTCAAAAAATATATATTTTTTTTCTTTTTTCATCGGCAGCCAAAAATACCGATTACCGATTGTTATGAAAACTTGAAATCGGCACTAATTCAAATCCGCCATTCCGATTAAAATCGGTCGACCTCTACTAGAAACGTACACTCAGAACCAAAAAAGCACAGTACAACAGCAAGCAGCTGACACTAATTGAGGAGTCCATAAACAAACAACTTTTGCAAAATTGGAAAAAGCTAAAACAATCGAAACAAGAGGAATTAGCGATACAAAATGGTGACATATGGACAACCCATTTTAAAACACTCTACAACACCGTTCAAATTGACACAAACGCAGAACAACGCCAAATTCATGAGAAGTTGAATGGATTAGAAAACACTATAAAGGACAATCAAAATCTATTGGACTCCCCAATTACTGACCAGGAGCTCTATAAGAAACTTCAGGCCCTCAGATTTAAAAAAGCATGCGGACCTGATGGCATCCTAAATGAGATGCTCAAACTCACTGGTGCAAAATTTCAATTGGCTATATTAAAACTGTTTTATTTGATCCTGAGTGTAGGTTATTTCCCTGACATCTGGAATCAAGGACTCATAACCCCAATCTTTAAGAACGGAGACAAATTTGACCCTAACAATTACAGAGGCATTTGTGTGAACAGTAACCTGGGGAAGGTTTTCTGTAGTATTAGAAAATGTAAGAGTTCTAAACTTCCTTAATAATGTCTTGAGTAAAAGCCAAATTGGATTTATACCAAAACATCGCACGACTGATTATATTTACACCGTACACACCCTGATAGATAAACATGTCCACCAAAATATTACCAAAATATATGCTTGCTTTATCGACTTCCAAAAAGCATCTGATTCTATTTGGCATACAGGCCTGTTCTACAAAGTTATTGAAAGTGGTGTAAGGGGTAAAACATATTACATAATTAAATCAATGTATACTGGCAATACGTGCAGAATTAAAATTGGCAAGAAAAGAACAGAATTCTTTAACCAGGGGCAGGGCCTTCGCCAGGGTTGCAATCTGAGCCCTGCACTCTTCAATATTTACATCAACGAATTGGCCACTATTCTAGAAAAATCCTCAGCTCCTGGTGTTAGTCTCCACAATTCAGAGGTTAAATGCCTACTCTTCGCAGATGACCTATGCCTGCTGTCACTCACAGCACATGACCTACAGCAGAGCCTGGACCTGCTACAGCAGTAAACACCAAAAAGACGAAAAATAAATGTTTTCCAGAGAAGATCCAGATCTCAGGGAATTAGACCAAAGTTCTCAATTAGTACAAAATATATAGAGTACTGTACACACTACAATTACTTAGGTTTAAAAATAAGCTCAACTGGACACCTTAATGATGCAGTGAATGAACAGAGAGAAAGCAAGGCATTCTACGCCATTAAAAAACGAATTCAAATTGAAATACCTATTCAAATTTGGCTAAAACTAATTTAATGTGTCATGGAACCAATTGCACTTTATACCAGCGAGGTGTGGGGTCTACTTGCAAAACAAGATTTCATAAAATGGGACAAACACCCCATTGAAACCCTCAATGCAGAGTTCTGTAAGATTCTCCTACATGTCCAGAGGAAAACTACATACAATGCATGCAGGGCAGAATTAGGCCAATATCCACTAATAATAAAAACTCAAAAAAGAGCAATTCAGTTTTGGAAACATCTAAAATACACTGACCCCCTCATATCATTACCAAGCCCTGCAATGCCAAGAGCTGAGCAAAGAAAAGAGTCCCCTCATCCAGCTGGTCCTGGGGCTGAGTTCACAAACCTGTCCTACTAACACACTGAAGCCTCAGGACCAGAACATCCAATCAGAATAAAACAAATTACAACACAATCAAAACAAAACTACATTGCTTATTGGGAAACAGAAGCACAAAGCAAAATGCAGTGCTATCTGGCCCTAAATGGACAGTACACCGTGGCTAACTATTTGACCATGGTTACTGATCAAAACCTTAGGAAAAACCTTGACAAAGTACAGGCTCAGTGAGCACAGCTTTGCCATTGAGAAGGGTAGACACAGGAAAACCTGGCTCCCTGTAGAGGAAAGGCTGTGCAACCACTGCACCACAGCAGAACCTGAGACAGAGCTGCATTTCCTGACAAAATGTAAAAAACATAAAACAATTATAGTGTCATTTCCCCAAATTTGAAACCCCTATTTAAGGTTTCAAAGACCTCTCTGATGGGAATAGGCTACCGGTCCTGCTGGGGGAGGACGCAGACAGACACAGACAGACACAGACAGACACAGACAGAGACAGACAGAGACAGAGAGACAGACAAGTCATGCAGAAGAACAGCTCCTGACTTGTTATAACTTTTTGGTTGTTAACTTTTTATGGATGGGGGCAGTATTTTCACGGCCGGATAAAAAAATGTACCCAAGTTAATCTGATTATTACTCCTGCCCAGAAACTAGAATATGCATATAATGGATAGAAAACACTCCAAAGTTTCTAAAACTGTTTGAATGGTGTCTGTGAGTATAACAGAACTCATTTGGCAGGCCAAAACCTGAGAAGATTCCAAACAGGAAGCGCCCTCTCTGACCATTTCTTGGCCTTCTTGATCATCTCTATCCAAAACAGGGGATCTCTGCTGTAACGTGACATTTTCTAACGCTCCCATAGGCTCTTAGAAGGCGCCAGAACGTTGAATGATGACTTTGCAGGCCATGGCTGAAAAAGAGTAGCGCATTTGGTAAGTGGTCGATCTGAGAACAATGAGACTGGCGTGCGCGTGCACGAGAAGAGTCCATGTTTACATTTTCAGTCTTTGAACGAAAACAACAACTCCCGGTCGGAATATTATTGTTTTTTTTACGAGAAAAATCGCATAAAAATTGATTTTAAACAGCGATTGACATGCTACGAAGTACGGTAATGGAATATTTTGAAATTTTTTGTCACGAAACGTGCCGGGCGCGTCACCCTTCTTTACCCTTCGGATAGTGTCTTGAACGCACGAACAAAACGCCGCTATTTGGATAGAACTATGGATTATTTGGAACCAAACCAACATTTGTTATTGAAGTAGAAGTCCTGGCAGTGCATTCTGACGAAGAACAGCAAAGGTAATCCAATTTTTCTTATAGTAAATCTGAGTTTGGTGAGGGCCAAACTTGGTGGGTGTCAAAAAAGCTAGCCCGTGATGGCGAGCTATCTACTCAGAATATTGCAAAATGTGCTTTCACCGAAAAGCTATGTTAAAATCTGACACCGCGATTGCATAAAGGAGATCTGTATCTATGATTCTTAAAATAATTGTTATGTTTTTTTTTTGTGAACGTTTATCGCGAGTAATTTAGTAAATTCACCGGAAGTGTTCGGTGGGAATGCTAGTTCTGAACATCACATGCTAATGTAAAAAGCTGTTTTTTTATATAAATATGAACTTGATTGAACAAAACATGCATGTATTGTATAACATAATGTCCTAGGAGTGTCATCTGATGAAGATCAAAGGTTAGTGCTGCATTTAGCTGTGGTTTTGGTTTTTGTGACATTATAAGCTAGCTTGAAAAATGGGTGTCTGATTATTTCTGGCTGGGTACTCTGCTGACATAATCTAATGTTTTGCTTTCGCTGTAAAGCCTTTTTGAAATCGGACAGTGTGGTTAGATAAAGGAGAGTCTTGTCTTTAAAATGGTGTAAAATAGTCATATGTTTGAAAAATGGAAGTTTTCGGATTTTCGAGGACTTTGTATTTCGCGCCACGCCCATCATTGGATATTGGAGCAGGTGTTCCGCTAGCGGAACGTCTAGATGTAAGAGGTTAAGAGCGAGATTGACACGATTAAATTAGCAAAAAATGTATAGGTAATCAAATTGTACAACTGAAGATCAACACAGGAAGGAAAGATTGGTCTTTTAACTCACTCTCTGTCAATCTTCATCGTGGTAGCTAGCCAAATTCAAATCTGTCAGCTAGCTCACCTCTAGCTCTAACTGTTTACTGGTGGTAACCATAGCAACGTGGCCACTGAGGCAGCGACAGCAGCAGCAGAGACTGAGAGACTTTAACCCCCAGCAGAAATAAATCAGAGAAGGGAAGAATACATTTTAAACCCCGAATTCTGAGGGAGAACCCAGAAACTTTGTTTGCCGACTGCTCACAAAACAGGACTGTTACAAACCTGTTATTTTACACAGACCACACTACTGCCTGGCATACAGCTGTAACCAGGCATTTCAGCTATACCACAAAGAAAGGCATCTGCAAGGGGAGGCAAATCCACATTTTTGAGGACAGCGACAAGGACCAGGAAAACAGGTTTCTGACGGTAAATATGTACCAGAACGGCACGGTCATGGTCCAGGGCAGTGAGGCTGCACTCAGCTCTGTTGTGCAGGACTTCCCCACCCTAACGAAGATAGCGGAAAGCAAAAAAGACAAGGACAGCACCCCAACCTCTCCCCTCAGGCACCCCAACAGCAGGACTCTCCTCCCCCTGCCTGCCTACAACCACCAGAGCCTGTTGAGAGACAGGCTGGCTCTGTTAGAGGGATGGGTTACTGAGCTGAAGGAGCAGCTCCCCAGCTACACCACCACCAGCCCAGACACAGAGCTAAAAAAAATAAAGGGAACACTAAAATAACACATCCTAGATCTGAATGAATTAAATAATCTTATTAAATACTTTTTTCTTTACATAGTTGAATGTGTTGACAACAAAAATCATCAATGGAAATCCAATTTATCAACCCATGGAGGTCTGGATTTGGAGTCACACTCAAAATTAAAGTGGAAAACCACAATACAGGCTGATCCAACTTTGATGTAATGTCCTTAAAACAAGTCAAAATGAGGCTCAGTAGTGTGTGTGGCCTCCACGTGCCTGTATGACCTCCCTACAATGCCTGGGCATGCTCCTGATGAGGTGGCAGATGGTCTCCTGAGGGATCTCCTCCCAGACCTGGACTAAAGCATCCGCCAACTCCTGGACAGTCTGTGGTGCAACGTGGCGTTGGTGGATGGAGCGAGACATGATGTGCTCAATTGGATTCAGGTCTGGGGAACGGGCGGGCCAGTCCATAGCATCAATGCCTTCCTCTTGCAGGAACTGCTGACACACTCCAGCCACATGAGGTCTAGCATTGTCATGCATTAGGAGGAACCCAGGGCCAACCGCACCAGCATATGGTCTCACAAGGGGTCTGAGGATCTCATCTCGGTACCTAATGGCAGTCAGGCTACCTCTGGCGAGCACATGGAGGGCTGTGCGGCCCCCCAAAGAAATGCCACCCCACACCATGACTGACCCACCGCCAAACCGGTCATGCTGGAGGATGATGCAGGCAGCAGAACATTCTCCACGGCGTCTCCAGACTCTGTCACGTGCTCAGTGTGAACCTGCTTTCATCTGTGAAGAGCACAGGGCGCCAGTAGCGAATTTGCCAATCTTGGTGTTCTCTGGCAAATGCCAAACGTCCTGCATGGTGTTGGGCTGTAAGCACAACCCCCACCTGTGGACGTCGGGCCCTCACACCACCCTCATGGAGTCTGTTTCTGACGTTTGAGCAGACACATGCACATTTGTGGCCTGCTGGAGGTCATTTTGCAGGGCTCTGGCAGTGCTCCTCCTGCTCCTCCTTGCACAAAGGCGGAGGTAGCGGTCCTGCTGCTGGGTTGTTGCCCTTCTACGGCCTCCTCCACGTCTCCTGATGTACTGGCCTGTCTCCTGGTAGCGCCTCCATGCTCTGGACACTACGCTGACAGACACAGCAAACCTTCTTGCCACAGCTCGCATTGATGTGCCATCCTGGATGAGCTGCACTACCTGAGCCACTTGTGTGGGTTGTAGACTCCGTCTCATGCTACCACTAGAGTGAAAGCACCGCCAGCATTCAAAAGTGACCAAAACATCAGCCAGGAAGCATAGGAACTGAGAAGTGGTCTGTGGTCACCACCTGCAGAACCACTCCTTTATTGGGGGTGTCTTGCTAATTGCCTATAATTTCCACCTGTTGTCTATTCCATTTGCACAACAGCATGTGAAATTTATTGTCAATCAGTGTTGCTTCCTAAGTGGACAGTTTGATTTCACAGAAGTGTGATTGACTTGGAGTTACATTGTGTTGTTTAAGTGTTCCCTTTATTTTTTTGAGCAGTGTATATATAAAAAAACATTGTTTTTAGCTGTTATCCTGTTTATCTCTTAACAACGTACTAGTTAGTAGTTACTGTATTTCTGACTGCTATTCTTTCTTTTTGCAACATGAAATCACTATCAGTTAGCATGTGGAACATTCAGGGTCTAAACTCATCATCCTGTCAGTTAGCATGTGGAACATTCAGGGTCTAAACTCATCATCCTGTCAGTTAGCATGTGGAACATTCAGGGTCTGAACTCATCATCCTGTCAGTTAGCATGTGGAACATTCAGGGTCTAAACTCATCATCCTGTCAGTTAGCATGTGGAACATTCAGGGTCTAAACTCATCAACCTGTCAGTTAGCATGTGGAACATTCAGGGTCTAAACTGATCAACCTTTGGACTGAAGAGTTTAGCACTGGAGTTCAACAAACATCTTAAAGATGTTGACGTCATCATTCTGCAGGAGACATGGTGTAAGGCTGACATTGTCACTCACTGTCCCACAGGCTACAGAGAGGTCATTGTGCCATCACAGAAACACAGCTCTGTCAATAGAGGCAGAGACTCTGGAGTACTGATCATTTGGTACAGATCCAAACTACAACATCTAATTGCTCCCCTCAAAATTGGTAAATATCACATTTGGTTAAAACTGAAAAAAAGAATTGTACTGACAGAAAAAAACATGTTCCTTTGCACAATATATATCTCCATATTACTCAGAGGAGATCTTCCCCACCCTTGAGGCAGAGACGTGCCATTTCCAGGCCCAGGGAAATGTGCTCATCTGTGGGGATACAAATGCATGCACAGGAACACTACCTGATCTAACGACCACACGAGGGGACAGCTTTATTACAGGCCTTACTTTTCTAACTGTCTTCATCTCCCCCATAGAAACAACAGTGACAGCACCATCAACAAAAACGGAAGAGATCTTTTGCAGCTCTGTATAACCCTGGGTCTGTACTTTGTCAATGGTAGGTTATGGGGGGACTCTTTGGGGAGATTCACCTACTGCTCACCTCTTGGCCATAGTACAGTAGACTATATGATCACAGACATTGACCCTTTCTCTCTCAGCTCATTAACTGTCAAGCCACTAACACCTCTGTCTGATCACAGCCAAATGATGTTGTTCCTCAAAAGAACAGACATGGAAACAACCACACATTCACAGCCCAGTAAGCTGTACAACATCAGAAATTCATACAGATGAGCCCAAAACAGCACAGAAGAATACCAGAAAGCAACCTGGAACCAAAATATCCAAACACTCTTAGATAACTTTCTGGAAACCACCTTCACTCACAGTAAAGAAGGCATCAATCTAGCAGTAAAAAACATCAACTATATATTCAGGCAAATGGCAAAAGAAGCACAATTGAAATTAATAAAAAACAAAACTAAAAAGATCACAGATGACAACTGGTTTGATGCAGATTGTAAAACAATAAGGAAAAGACTTAGAACACTATCCAACCAAAAGCACAGAGACCCAAATAATGGTGAATTACTCCTTCATTACTGTGAGACTTTAAAACTCTATAAACGTACACTCAGAACCAAAAAAGCGCAGTACAACAGCAAGCAGCTGACACTAATTGAGGAGTCCATAAACACAAACAACTTCTGGTAAAATTGGAAAAAACGAAAAAAATCTAAACAAAAAGGAATTAGCGATACAAAATGGTGACATATGGACAACCCATTTTAAAACACTCTACAACACCGTTCAAATTGACACAAACGCAGAACAACGCCAAATTCATGAGAAGTTGAATGGATTAGAAAACACTATAAAGGACAATCAAAATCTATTGGACTCCCCAATTACTGACCAGGCGCTCTATAAGAAACTTCAGGCCCTCAGATTTAAAAAAGCATGCGGACCTGATGGCATCCTAAATGAGATGCTCAAACTCACTAGTGCAAAATTTCAATTGGCTAAAAAATTATTTCAATTGGTTTAAAAATAAGCTCAACTGGACACCTTAATGAGGCAGTGAATTAACAGAAAGAAAGCACGCAGGGCATGCTATGCCATTAAAAAGCAAATTCAAATAGAAATACCTATTAAAATGTGGCTAAAACTAATTGAATATGTCATTGAACCAATTGCACTTTATGCCAGCGAGGTGTGGGGTCTACTTGCAAAACAAGATTTCATCAAATGGGACAAACACCCCATTGAAACCCTCAATGCAGAGTTCTGTAAGATTCTCCTACATGTCCAGAGGAAAACTACAAACAATGCATGCAGGGCAGAATTAGTCCATTATCCACTAATAATAACAACAACAACTCAAAAAAGAGCAATTCAGTTTTGGAAACATCTAAAATACACTGACCCTCTCATATCATTACCACGCCCTGCAATGCCAAGAGCTGAGCAAAGAAAAGAGTCCCCTCATCCAGCTGGTCCTGGGGCTGAGTTCACAAACCTGTCCTACTAACACACTGAAGCCTCAGGACCAGAACATCCAATCAGAATAAAACAAATTACAACACAATCAAAACTACATTACTTATTGGGAAACAGAAGCACAAAGCAAAATGCAGTGCTATCTGGCCCTAAATGGACAGTACACCGTGGCTAACTATTTGACCATGGTTACTGATCAAAACCTTAGAAAAACCTTGACAAAGTACAGGCTCAGTGAGCACAGCTTTGCCATTGAGAAGGGTAGACACAGGAAAACCTGGCTCCCTGTAGAGGAAAGGCTGTGCAACCACTGCACCACAGCAGAACCTGAGACAGAGCTGCATTTCATGACAAAATGTAAAAAACATAAAACAATTAGTGTCATTTCCCCAAATTTGAAACCCTTATTCAAGGTTTCAAAGACCTCTCTGATGAGGATAGGCTACCCGTCCTGTTGGGGGAGGACACAGAGAGCTGTGGGTTGGCAGCACACTACATTGCTGCCTGCCATAAGATGAGGGACAGTGTCTGACAGACCAATCAACCTGCACATGTCCTCTACTGTATAATTATTGTTATTGTTGAATGTATGGTTATTTTGACCCTTGGTTATTGTTATTACTGTTGTCCCGTTGACAATTCTGATTCTCATTTTTATATTGTAAATATCCAAAATAAGCTTTGGCAATATGTACATTGTTACGTCATGCCAATAAAGCGAATTGAATTGAGAGATTCAGACAGACAGACAGACAGACAGACAGACAGACAGACAGACAGACAGACAGACAGACAGACACACAGAGAAAGAGAGACACACAGAGAAAGAGAGAGAGCGAGAGAAACAGAGAGAGACAGAGAGAGAGCGAGAGAAACAGAGAGAGAGACAGAGGATGTGTGCTTCCGAAAGATCCTTGTGAAAACCACAAGGGCTGTTGCAAGTGGTGGTTACTGTAAGGAATTACTGGTACTCACAGCCACAGGAATGACCTTTTACTACCTGCTGGCTATATGAAGGATCCTTCTAGAAACCAAGACCAATCTAAAAGCAATAAGCCTGAGTTCAAACAGCGCTCTATCGAACACTGAACATAAAAAATAAGTCACTTTCTCTTTGGAAGAAGTTAAAGTGCCATCTGAAACAATAGTGTGAGCCTCTTCCACTCTTCCTGTGCAGTGCTGCTGAAGTACGCTTCTGTTTGATGCAGCGCGCCAGAGAAGTTCTTCCACTGTCAGGAGAAATGCTAATGCAAGTTAATATATGTTAATTGCATGCAAATGAAAGGTTGCTTCTCTATCACACCCACAACGGAAGCACAACCATGGCCTTGGATTAGCAGGTGGAGGACTTCTGTGAGAGGTCGCTGTTATGCCTGAATTCGACCCAAAACCCAACGAGGTTGAGAGTGGTTGTATGAAACCATTCGGTATGTCAAGAAAAGCTTTTAAACGTGCCAGCCCACTTCATTTCTATTCAAGTTTGACTCGCCATGAATTCGGCGTTTGAACTGTGCGTAAGCCGCCATTTTCAAATGAGTTTACAACATAGTAACAAAAAGATCAAAAGAAACAAAAACTATCCCTTAGCTTTTAATAGAGAATAATGAAAGCTGCCCCCTAAAACGAAACCAGCACAAAAGACACAGAGGACTTTTACTGAGAAACCACTGGCTAGTATAAACCCAAAAAATACGGTATAACTGACTATTCTTGTTTTGTTTGTGCCTGGTTTGCGTCTTTTGGACGGCCTCTGCTGAAGTGAAATAATACCTTGTCTGAGCTGAAACCAGTGTAGTGCGGTGTGTAGGACTTCTCAGTACTGGTAATTACACCGCCCTGCGATGACTGGGATAGTGTGTAGACACCGCAGGAGGTCATATCACTAGTGTGTACGTGTGTATGTGTTGCAGCTGTCCTTACATCACCCTAGTGAAACATAAAAGCACTGGAAGGACACCACCCCTTTGACCTGTCACCTGACATTTCCTCCAACTGACTGTAGCCAGCTGTTTTACCATTCCATTACTGCAACACATTCTGACTGTAGCCCGCTGTTCCATTACTGCAACACATTCTGACTGTAGCCAGCTGTTCCACCATTCCATTACTACAACACATTCTGACTGTAGCCAGCTGTTCCATTACTACAACACATTCTGACTGTAGCCAGCTGTTCCACCATTCCATTACTACAACACATTCTGACTGTAGCCAGCTGTTCCATTACTACAACACATTCTGACTGTAGCCAGCTGTTCCACCATTCCATTACTACAACACATTCTGACTGTAGCCAGCTGTTCCACCATTCCATTACTGCAACACATTCTGACTGTAGCCCGCTGTTCCATTACTGCAACACATTCTGACTGTAGCCAGCTGTTTTACCGTTCCATTACTGCAACACATTCTGACTGTAGCCCGCTGTTTTACCATTCCATTACTGCAACATATTCTGACTGTAGCCCGCTGTTCCATTACTGCAACACATTCTGACTGTAGCCAGCTGTTCCATTACTACAACACATTCTGACTGTAGCCAGCTGTTCCATTACTACAACACATTCTGACTGTAGCCAGCTGTTCCATTACTACAACACATTCTGACTGTAGCCAGCTGTTCCACCATTCCATTACTACAACACATTCTGACTGTAGCCAGCTGTTCCATTACTACAACACATTCTGACTGTAGCCAGCTGTTCCATTACTACAACACATTCTGACTGTAGCCAGCTGTTCCATTACTACAACACATTCTGACTGTAGCCAGCTGTTCCACCATTCCATTACTGCAACACATTCTGACTGTAGCCCGCTGTTCCATTACTGCAACACATTCTGACTGTAGCCAGCTGTTTTACCGTTCCATTACTACAACACATTCTGACTGTAGCCAGCTGTTCATTACTACAACACATTCTGACTGTAGCCAGCTGTTCCATTACTACAACACATTCTGACTGTAGCCAGCTGTTCCATTACTACAACACATTCTGACTGTAGCCAGCTGTTCATTGCTACAATACATTCTGACTGTAGCCAGCTGTTCATTACTGCAACACATTCTGACTGTAGCCAGCTGTTCCATTACTACAACACATTCTGACTGTAGCCAGCTGTTCCACCATTCCATTACTACAACACATTCTGACTGTAGCCAGCTGTTCCATTACTACAACACATTCTGACTGTAGCCAGCTGTTCCACCATTCCATTACTGCAACACATTCTGACTGTAGCCCGCTGTTCCATTACTGCAACACATTCTGACTGTAGCAAGCTGTTCCATTAATGCAACACATTTTGACTGTAGCCCGCTGTTCATTGCTACAATACATTCTGACTGTAGCCAGCTGTTCCATTAATGCAACACATTCTGACTGTAGCCAGCTGTTCATTACTACAACACATTCTGACTGTAGCCAGCTGTTCCATTACTACAACACATTCTGACTGTAGCCAGCTGTTCATTACTACAACACATTCTGACTGTAGCCAGCTGTTCCATTACTACAACACATTCTGACTGTAGCCAGCTGTTCATTACTACAACACATTCTGACTGTAGCCAGCTGTTCATTACTACAACACATTCTGACTGTAGCCAGCTGTTCATTACTACAACACATTCTGACTGTAGCCAGCTGTTCCATTACTACAACACATTCTGACTGTAGCCAGCTGTTCATTACTACAACACATTCTGACTGTAGCCAGCTGTTCCATTACTACAACACATTCTGACTGTAGCCAGCTGTTCATTACTACAACACATTCTGACTGTAGCCAGCTGTTCCATTACTACAACACATTCTGACTGTAGCCAGCTGTTCCATTACTACAACACATTCTGACTGTAGCCAGCTGTTCATTGCTACAATACATTCTGACTGTAGCCAGCTGTTCATTACTGCAACACATTCTGACTGTAGCCAGCTGTTCCATTACTACAACACATTCTGACTGTAGCCAGCTGTTCCACCATTCCATTACTACAACACATTCTGACTGTAGCCAGCTGTTCCATTACTACAACACATTCTGACTGTAGCCAGCTGTTCCACCATTCCATTACTGCAACACATTCTGACTGTAGCCCGCTGTTCCATTACTGCAACACATTCTGACTGTAGCCAGCTGTTTTACCGTTCCATTACTGCAACACATTCTGACTGTAGCCCGCTGTTTTACCATTCCATTACTGCAACATATTCTGACTGTAGCCCGCTGTTCCATTACTGCAACACATTCTGACTGTAGCAAGCTGTTCCATTAATGCAACACATTTTGACTGTAGCCCGCTGTTCATTGCTACAATACATTCTGACTGTAGCCAGCTGTTTTACCGTTCCATTACTGCAACACATTCTGACTGTAGCCCGCTGTTTTACCATTCCATTACTGCAACATATTCTGACTGTAGCCCGCTGTTCCATTACTGCAACACATTCTGACTGTAGCCCGCTGTTTTACCATTCCATTACTGCAACACATTCTGACTGTAGCCCGCTGTTTTACCATTCCATTACTGCAACACATTCTGACTGTAGCCAGCTGTTCATTGCTACAACACATTCTGACTGTAGCCAGCTGTTCATTACTACAACACATTCTGACTCTAGCCAGCTGTTCATTACTACAACACAGACTGACTCTAGCCAGCTGTTCATTACTACAATACAGACTGACTCTAGCCAGCTGTTCATTACTACAATACAGACTGTCATTTTGTAATCGTCACCTATACTGAAGATCAAGAGGCGGGAAACAGAATGGAACAAACAACTTCTGAGACTGAAGAAACATCTTTAGGACGATGAAGTGAATCATCAACAATGGCATACTGTAGACTGGGTGCATTTCCTGTACGCTGTAGTTAATGTGGATTCACATTACACACCGCCCCGTAGCATTCACGTCTGTAGCTATGAAGTGCTTTGAAAAGCTGGTCATGGCTCACATCAACACCCTTATCCCAGAAACCCTAGACCCACTCCAATTTGCATACCGCCCCAACAGATGATGCAATCTCTATTGCACTCCACACTTCCCTTTCACACCTGGACAAAAGGAACACCTATATGAGAACGCTATTCATTGACTACAGCTCAGCGTTCAACACCATAGTGCCCTCAAAGCTCATCACTAAGCTAAAGACTCTGGGACTAAACACCTCCCTCTGCAACTGGATCCTGGACATCCTGACGGGCCGCCCCCAGGTGGTGAGGGTAGGTAACAACAGATCCGCCACGCTGATCCTCAACACTGGGGCCCCTCAGGGGTGCGTGCTCAGTCCCCTCCTGTACTCCCTGTTCACTCATAACTGCACGGCCAGACACGACTCCAACACCATCATTAAGTTGGCCGATGACAACAGTGGTAGGCCTGATCCCCGACAACAACGAGCCTATAGGGAGGAGGTCAGAGACCTGGCCGTGTGGTGCCAGGACAACAACCTCTCTCTCAACGTGATCAAGAGAAAGGAGATGATTGTGGACTACAGGAAAAGGAGGACCAAGCACGCACCCATTCTCATCGACGGGGCTGTAGTGGAGCAGGTTGAGAGCTTCAAGTTCATTGGTGTCCACATCACCAACAAACTAACATGGTCCAAGCACAACAAAACCTATTCCCCCCCAGGAGACTGAAAAGATTTGGCATGGGTCCTCAGATCCTCAAAAGGTTCTACAGCTGCACCATCGAGAGCATCCTGACTGGTTACATCACTGCCTGGTATGGCAACTACTCGGCCTCCGACCGCAAGGCACTACAGAGGGTACTGCGTACGGCCCAGTACATTACTGGGGCCAAGCTTCCTGCCACACAGGACCTCTATACCAGGCGGTGTCAGAGGAATGCCCTAAAAATTGTCAAAGACTCCAGCCACCATAGATTGTTCTCTCTGCTACCGCACGGCCACCGGTACTGGAGTGCCAAGTCTAGGTCCGAGAGGCTTCTAAACAGCTTCTACCCCCAAGCCATAAGACTCCTGAACATCTAACCAAATGATTTGAATTGCTGCCCCCCCCCCCCCCCCTTAACGCTGCTGCTACTCTCTGTTTATTATCTATGCATAGTCACTTTAATAACTCTACCTACATGTACATATTACCTCAATTACCTTGACTAACCGGTGTCCCCGCACATTGACTCTGTACCGGTACCCCCCTGTATAATCTCGCTATTGTTATTTTACTGCTGCTCTTTAACTACTTGTTACTTTTATTTCTTATTCTTAACCACATTTTTTAAACTGCACTGTTGGTTAGGGGCTCGTAAGTAAGCATTTCACTGTTAGGTCTACACCTGTTGTATTCGGCGCATGCGACTAATAAAATTTAATTTGACATTAACTTTTTAAGGTATAGGGGGCAGTATTATCATTTTCAGATGAAAAGTGTGCCCAGAGTAAACTGCCTAATACTCGGGCCCAGAGTCAAATATTTGCATATTATTAGTACATTTGGATAGAAAACACTGAAGTTTCTAAAACTGTTTGAATGATGTCTGCGAGTATAACAGAACTCATATGGCAGGCAAAAACCTTAGAAAAATCCAACCAGGAAGTGGGAAATCTGAGAATTGTAGTTCTTCTTTTGAATCCCTATCGAAACTACAGTGTCTGTGGGGTCACGTTGCACTTCCTAAGGCTTCCATTGGCTGTCAACAGCCTTTAGAAACGTGTTTCATCCTTCTCCTGTTACTGGGCAGAAAATAAGAGCTCAGTCAATGAGTGGACTGCCTGGGACCAGTGAGTTGTTTACTGCACGGGCACGTTTGGCGCACCGCTCCTTCTTTTTCCTCTAATGAATACGCTATTGTCCGGTTGGATTATTATTGACGTTTTATGTTAAAAAGACCCTAAGGATTGATTGTAAACAACGTTTGACATGTTTCTACGAACGGTAATGGAACCATTTTACTTTTCTTGTCTGCATATTATGCCTTTGGATAATGATCTGAACGCACGAACAAAACGGAGGTATTTGGACATAAATATGGAGTATTTCGAACAAAAAGAACATTTCTTGTGGAAGTAGGAGTCCTGGGAGTGCATTCTGACGAAGACCAGCAAAGGTAAGAGAATATTTACAATACTAATTCTGAGTTTAGTTGGCGGGTGTCTGTATAGCTTGCTTTGATGGCTGAGCTATGTACTCAGAATATTGAAAAATGTGCTTTCTCCGTAAAGCTATTTTAAAATCTGACACAGCGGTTGCATTAAGGAGAAGTATATCTATAATTCTTTCAATAACTGTTGTAAATTTGATCAACGTTTATGATGAGTATTTTTGTAAATTGATGTGCACATTCACCGGCAGTTTTGGTGGGAATACATTTTCTGAACATCACGCGCCAATGTAAAATGGGTTTTTTGGATATAAATATGAACTTTATCGAGCAAAACATACATGTATTGTGTAACATGAAGTCCTATGAGTGCCATCTGATGAAGATCAAAGGTTAGTGAATATTTTAGCTGTATTTTTGGTCTTTGTGATGCATGTCCTTGCTTGGAAAATGGCTGTGTGGTTTTTCTTTAAGTTTATGTCCTACATAATCTAATTTTATGCTTTCGCCGTAAAGCCTTTTTGAAATCGGGCAATGTGGTTAGATTAATGAGAAGTTTAATCTTTAAAATGGTGTAAAATAGTTGATTGAGAAAATGAAATGAGATTTTTGCTGTTTCGTATTTCGCGCCCTGATATTTCACTGGCTTTTGATAGTGTGTAGCGCGGGTGGGACTCTAGCGTCCCACGTAGCCCATAGAAGTTAAGCTCAGCTGTATGCCAATCCTGGATGCTGCAAATCTAGTTTCTGTCAGTCTAGAAAAAAGACTGACAGCATCATAAATAATAATGGTGGCTAGTTTTTCTAGCTGCCATTTTGTGTTTTCGTATTTCACCCAGGAATTAAAATCAATGAACTGAAGTGAAGAGGAACCAGCACCACAGAGTGAGATACAGTCTTCCATTGTTGTGGAAAGGAGAATGAAATCAGAGGCATACGAGCATGATCAAAACACAGACATGTAGGACACACACACCCTCTCTCTCTCACACACACACACACACACACACAGCAGACACTTACATCTTCGTCAGAGCCAGGGCTGTGGAGTGTGACTGCAATGGGGGCGGGCCTCTCTTGGGTCAATGATGGCATGGTAACCAGGTGCCCGGTGACTGCCTGTGGCGTGTGGATCTGCAGCACCTGGGCCGGCTGGCACAGCACCAACGGACCACCTGTTAGGAGGGGACAAACAACACTTAGATTATATACTGTACC
Source organism: Salmo salar (assembly GCF_965601325.2). Classification (NCBI taxonomy): domain Eukaryota; kingdom Metazoa; phylum Chordata; class Actinopteri; order Salmoniformes; family Salmonidae; genus Salmo; species Salmo salar. Next base: position 54,496,519 of record NC_138300.1, read on the forward strand.
CTTTACTAAGCTGTTATTAAATAATAAGCTGTGTGTTTCGGTATTCCTCGCCAGTCGCTAACCACAAAAACAACAGAGCACTTGGTCACCTGTGACAGCTGGGAGTCAGTCTGGCTATTATCAGCAGCCCCTCTTCCCCAGTGCTACTGTCTGGTCCCTCTCAAAAAGCGTTCCCCCTTTCCCCAGTGGTACTGTCTGTACAGAGTGCACCCAGAGCTCCTTCTACCCTCTGACCTCTCAGCGACCCTGCATTAACCCCTGAGCTTTAATAACCTGTAGGAGAACTGAACACTGGGGAACTAACTGGTCAGATGTTAACCATCAGGGTCAACGGCCGGTCACATTCCTCCCCTCCTACCTGTATTAAAGGGAGGGAAGAACAGACAGAAAAATGGAACACATCTGTCTGTGTACATGATTAGATTTCTCAATAGATGTATTGCGGTCTCACGGTAATTTATACTAATGTAATACAATGTTTCTAAAAACACCATATCCATGGTTTACAGCTCTGTGCCAGGAACCATCCGTCACACAGAAACACTGGCACAGCACCCACCGGGTCCTGCTAAATGACCTGTCAGCGTTAATGGTGATGATTAGACAAAGCTACAGCGCTGATGAAGGAACGCGGATGAGATGAGGACTACTTCTTTTACCAAGTCAAATAGTAGATCTAGAGCAGAGCTACCAAATCAAATCAAGCTTTATTTATACAACACATTTCAGACATGGGGAAAAAAAATGAATAAAAACAAATGAAATTAAAAAGAAATATTCACAACAAACATCAGAGGATAAACAAACTAAAGAACAACAATAAAAACAGAGACTAAAAAAAGCACAGTGAGGAAAAGCAAAGCTAAGGTATGTTTTAAGATCTCTTAAAACTCGACAGTTTCAGCCCCCCCCTGGCAGGCTGTGCCCGATCCCGTACGTCCACAGTTTCAGCCCCCCCCTGGCAGGCTATTCCAGAGGCTGGGGGCATAGTAACTAAAGGCTGCCTCTCCATGCCTCTTGGTCCTAGGCTTTGGGATAGTTAAAAGGCCAGAGGACCTAAGGGACCTACTGGGTACATAACTTAAAAGCATGTCTGACATGTACTGGGGTGCACAATCGTGGATTGATTTAAAAACCAAAAGAAGAATATTAAAATGAATTCTAAAACTCACAGGCAGCCAGTGTTGAGACTTTAAAACCAGTGCAATATGTGCTTTCTGTCTGGTCTTGGTCAGTACCCGTGCTGCAGCATTCTGTATGTTTTGCAGTTGACCAATGGCTTTCTTGGGTACACCAGACAGGAGAGCATTACAGTAGTCAAGCCTGCTTGTAATAAAAACGTGGATGAGTCTCTCTGTATCAGCCTTAGAGAGAAACGGCCGCACCTTGGCAATGTTCCTCAAGTGGTAAAAGCTATTTTGGGCACATTCCTAATGTGTGATTCAAAATTTAGCTTAGAATCTAAAATAACACCTTGGGTTTTTTACCTGCTGTTTTATCTTTATTGCCCGTGAATTAAAATGTTCAGCCAGATTATCTCTCTGTACTTTGGCTCAAACAATAAGTAACTGTTTTTTCTTGATTTAGTTAGAGAGGAAGTTGTGAGCCATATACACTACCGTTCAAAAGTTTGGGGTCACTTAGAAATGTCCTTGTTTTTGAAAGAAAACCTAGGTGTTATTTTAGATTCTGTAATAAATAGAAGGCTTAAGTTGTGATGTCACTTTGCTGAGCATGTCTGTGTCAACCAGGGAAAATAACTCCATAGTACCTTTGCGTGGTAGACTAAGGCACATATTAAACTTCTTATCAGGTCTTGACTGATAACAAACATTAGGCTGGATATCTTATCTCTAAAATATGCTGCAAACTCATCACATTTCGACGTGTAGGAAAGTTCATATACAGTAGGTTTGCAGGTGTAGGATTTCTCTCAAATGACTAGCGATCAGATTAGAGCCCGTCTGGCATTTAGAAAGTATTCAGACACCTTGACTTTTTCCACACTTTGTTACATTTTAGAATAAGGCTGTAACGTATTTCATTGTTTTTCCCCCCCTCATCAAATCTACACACACACAATACCCAATAATGACAACGCAAAAATAAAAATACTGAAATATCACATTTCCATAAGTATTCAGACCCTTTACTCTGGACTTTCTTGAAGCACCTTTGGCAGCGATTACAGCCTCAAGTCTTCTTGGGTATGACGCTACAAGCTTGGCACACCTGTATTTGGGGAGTATCTCCCATTCTTCTCTGCAGATCCTCTTAAGCTCTGTCAGGTTGGATGGGGAGCGTTGCTGCACAACTATTTCCAGGTCACTCCAGAGATGTTCAATCGGGTTCAAGTCTGGGCTCTGGCTGGGCCACTCAAGGACATTCAGAGACTTGTCCCGAAGCCACTCCTGTGTTGTCTTGGCTGTGTGCTTAGGGTCATTGTCCTGTTTGAAGGTGAACCTTCTCCCCAGTCTGGGTCCTGAGCCCGTTGAGCAGGTTTCCATCAAGGATCTCTCAGTACTTTGCTCCGATCATCTTTCCCTTGATCCTGACTAGTGTCCCAGTCCCTGAAATACATCCCCACAGCATGATGCTGCCTCCACCATGCTTCACCATAGGGATGGTGCCAGGTTTCCTCCAGATGTGACACTTGGCATTCAAGCCAAAGAGTTGAATCTTGGTTTCATCAGGCCAGAGAATCTTGTTTCTCATGGTCAGAGTCCTTTAGGTGCCTTTTGGCAAACTCCAAGCGGGCTGTCATGTTCCTTTTTACTGGGGAGTGGCTGTCCTTCTGGAAGGTTCTCCCATCTCCACAGAGGAACTCTGGAGCTCTGTCAGAGTGACCATTGGGTTCTTGGTCACCTCCCTGACCAAGGCCCTTCTCCCGCGATTTCTCTGTTTGGCCGGGTGGCCGGCTCTAGGAAGAGTCTTGGTGGTTCCAAACTTCTTCCATTTAAGAATGATGGAGGCCACTGTGTTCTTGGGGACCTTCAATGCTGTAGAAAGTTTTTGATACCTTTCCGCAGATCTGTGCCTCGACACAATCCTGTCTCGGAGCTCTACGGATAATTCCTTCAACCTCATGGCTTGGTTTTTGCTCTGACAACTGTGGGACCTTATGCAGACAGGTGTGTGCTTTCCCAAATCATGTCCAATCAATTGAATTTACCATAGGTGAACTAATCAATTGTAGAAACTTCTCAAGGATGATAAATGGAAACAAGATGCACCTCAGTTCAATTTCGAGTCTCATAGCAAAGGGTCTGAATACTTATGTAAATAAGGTATTTCCGTTTTTATTTTTAATACATTTGCAAACATTTCTAAAAACCTGTTTTCGCTTTGTCATTATGGGGTATTGTGTGTAGATTGATGAGGACATTTTATTTAATCCATTTTAGAATAATGCTGTAACGCAACAAAATGTGGAAAAAGGGAAGGGGGCTGAATACATTCTGAATGCACTGTATATGCCAAGTTGCTCTCTCAGAATATCATAATGGACCTGCAACTTTGACTTTCACCACTTTTCTAATTGATTTAGTTTCCTCACTCATCCAAGGGGCTTCTCCATTTGGATGTGGCTTTTTTCAACCTTACTGGAGCTATGGCATCAATGGTTGTCCTTCATTTGCTAAAGTTATCAACTAAATCATCACAAGAGGAAAGCAGAATAGGTGGTGGAGTATTGTTCATACACAAAATCTGTAGCAACTTCAGAGGTAAGATAGCGTTTCTTAATAATACGTTCAGTATTCCTCTTTGCTCTGGGCAACAAGGTAGTAAAAAAGACCGTGGTGATCAGATAAAGCAACATCAACAATAGAGGATATGTCAATATAAAGCCTCTTGGTAATATCCAGGTCCAGAGCACGGCTGTGGTTATGGGTGGGCCCAGTAGAAAGCCCCTTGGTAATATCCAGGTCCAGAGTACGGCTGTGGTTATGGGTGGGCCCAGTAGAAAGCCCCTTGGTAATATCCAGGTCCAGAGTACGGCTGTGGTTATGGGTGGGCCCAGTAGAAAGCCCCTTGGTAATATCCAGGTCCAGAGTACGGCTGGGGTTATGGGTGGGCCCAGTAGAAAGCCCCTTGGTAATATCCAGGTCCAGAGTACGGCTGTGGTTATGGGTGGGCCCAGTAGAAAGCCCCTTGGTAATATCCAGGTCCAGAGTACGGCTGTGGTTATGGGTGGGCCCAGTAGAAAGCCCCTTGGTAATATCCAGGTCCAGAGTACGGCTGGGGTTATGGGTGGGCCCAGTAGAAAGCCCCTTGGTAATATCCAGGTCCAGAGTACGGCTGTGGTTATGGGTGGGCCCAGTAGAAAGCCCCTTGGTAATATCCAGGTCCAGAGTACGGCTGTGGTTATGGGTGGGCCCAGTAGAAAGCCCCATGGTAATATCCAGGTCCAGAGTACGGCTGTGGTTATGGGTGGGCCCAGTAGAAAGCCCCTTGGTAATATCCAGGTCCAGAGTACGGCTGGGGTTATGGGTGGGCCCAGTAGAAAGCCCCTTGGTAATATCCAGGTCCAGAGTACGGCTGTGGTTATGGGTGGGCCCAGTAGAAAGCCCCTTGGTAATAACCAGGTCCAGAGTATGGCCACGGTTATGGGGGGCCCAGTAGAAAGCCCCTTGGTAATAACCAGGTCTAGAGTATGGCCACAGTTATGGGTGGGCCAGTAGAAAGCCCCTTGGTAATAACCAGGTCCAGAGTATGGCCACGGTTATGGGTGGGCCCAGTAACATGTTGGAAAAAGTCCATGAAGCTCAAAATATTCATAAATTCAATGGTCTTGGAGTCAGTCTCTTTGTCAACATGAAAATTAAAATTGTCCCACACAATGATTTTTTAAATAAAGAGTGAAGGAAAAGCAGCCAACAAGTTGGAACTCCTTCAAGACTGTTGGAAAAGCATTCCAGGTGAAGCTGGTTGAGAGAATGCCAAGAGTGTGCAAAGCAGTCATCAAGGTAAAGGGTGACTACTTTGACGAAGACAAATTTAAATATATTTTACATTTGAGATAAGAGATTTTTTGGTTACTACATGATTCTGTGTGTTATTTCATAGTTTAATGTCTTCACTATTATTTTACAATGTAAGAAAATAGTAAAAATAAAAGATAAAACCCTGGGATGAGTAGATGTGTCCAAAATGTTGACTAGTTCTGTATGTGAGTGACGATGGTGTCAATATTGGAGTAGTTGGCCAGAACTGTGGGCAGGAGGGAGTTGTTGTCATGGACACAGGCTCCTGGGTGACAGGTGATCTTGGTCGGTCCACAGATCGAAGGCAGGCCAAAATCTTTCACCATCGAGCTGTCCACAATGGTGGTCTTGATGGAATCCGATGAGGGAAGAGGGGGAGCAGGATGGGACCGTTATGGGGGGGGGGGGGGGGGGGCGCTTTGAGACAGGCTAGCCCGACTCTTAGTACCAGCAACAGCGGATGGCGTCGGAAACCCCAGGAAGGTGGAAGATGGCCCGAAACCCTTCTGTCTTGAGTCAGCGACCTGCTGAACTGTGGTGGTCGTGGAGAGGGTGCCACTGGGCAGCCGCCAGCTGGCGATATACTCCCAGGATCAGTTCTGACTCACGGGGCTGGTAGGTCCGTCTCGGGGCAAAGCTCTTTGATAGCTGGATCGGATCTTCTCGGATAGATAAAGGGTGGCCAGACTGCCTCCCCGATCTCCTATGCCTTGCGAGTGTCCAGTCTCCCATGGGTCGTGGAGTTGAGCTGAACATCCGTCCGTTGGATTGGGACAGATTAACGCCTCCTGACTCATTGACAGTTTTGCTACAGGAGGCATTTAAAAATGAGATTCGGTTTGCCTGGGTTATAGCAAGTTTGGTGTACCTAGAAAGCAGGTAATCCTTTTCTCGCAGCCAAGCGAACAACTGGAGGATCTCTTCCCTGAGTTCCTTGATGGTGGTGCATTTAGGGCAGACAAATCCCTGTCCATCGTTCAGTTCCACCTTATCTTAATCTGTGATTGATCACACCTAAAGCATTTGTGCCCAGTCGTGGATAAAAACACTAGATGGTTAGTACTACTAGCGTTAGCCTGCTCCGTTTCCATGACGGCTAGCAGCTAACTGCTACTTAACAGGAATCCAGAACACAAACTTGAGATCCCAGCTGTAAAGGCTAACCGCATCGCGGAATCCGTAGCAGTAAAAACTTTAGCTATGATTAAGGAAAACTATTTCATAAACACAACAAACTTAGTTTAGACAGTACAATGTTCTGTTGCCCACTCCCATAGGTTTACATCCAGGGTTCTCCAACCCTGTTCCTGGAGAGCTACCCTCCTGTAGGTTTACACCAGGGCTCTCCAACCCTGTTCCTGGAGAACTACCCTCCTGTAGGTTTACACCAGGGTTCTCCAACCCTGTTCCTGGAGAGCTACCCACCAGTAGGTTTACACCAGGGTTCTCCAACCCTGTTTCTGGAGAGCTATCCTCCTGTAGGTTTACACCTGGGCTCTCCAACCCTGTTCCCAGAGAGCCACCCTCCTGTAGGTTTACACCTGGGCTCTCCAACTATGTTTCTGGAGAGCTACCTTCCTGTAGGTTTACACCAGGGCTCTCCAACCCTGTTCCTGGAGAACTACCCTCCTGTAGGTTTACACCAGGTTTCTCCAACCCTGTTCCTGGAGAGCTACCCTCCTGTAGGTTAACACCAGGGCTCTTCAACCCTGTTCCTGGAGAGCTACCCTCCAGTAGGTTTTCACTCCAACCCCAGTTGTGACTAACCTGATTCAGTTTATCAACCAGCTAATTGTCTAGAATTAGGTGCGCTAGATTAGGGTTGGAGTGTAAACCTACAGGATGGTAGCTCTCCAGGAAGAGGGTTGGAGAGCCCTGATCTAGAGAGAAAGTTCTATTCAAACTCTAAACTAAAAATGGGTTTTGATTGTGCTTCAAATTCACATTCATGACTACAGAGGTCAGATATTCCACAGTGTTGGTTTAGTCCCGGGCAGACTGTGACATAACTGTTTGTATTGGCCCAGACTCAGCTGAGGTAGAAGATCAGGAAGAGGATCAGATTGGTAAGTCTGAATGAAACACAGGCTGGTGGGCCGAGGTAAGGAAACACTACTAAAACATTGACTCACAAATTATTAAACACAGATCCTAAAAAGAGAGGCAACGAAAGTAGAAATAGGGCGACACCTGCTGGCCAACGATACACAACACCCTCCCAAACTCTCACCCAAAACTTCCCTAATGCTTTACAGATCGACTGCCCCTAAAAACCAAAACGTGGCATCGATATGAGTCAGAAACATTTATTATAGTGTCATAATTGACTACAGAGTGTAAATAGGAAAATGTTTGGTCATAAAGGCAGTCTAAAACTGAGTTTGGAACCTCGTCACAACGAGTAAATTAAGATTGGGTTTGGATATACAATTATGTCAACATATCATGCCTCCTTTCGCCAAGCTCAACGTGCAAATTGCCCCTCTGCCCACTTTGCTTCCTATTACACTGGTCGCGTAGAACCGACAATGGACCACACGTCAACGCGTGAAAGAAGGGAGGGAAGCTCACCCTTCTCAAATCAAACAGTAAACTAATCTGCTCCGCTTGGTCATGTTGTCTACAAGCAAGCTAGTTGCATCGTCCAGAAACATACATCACTTTTCCATAAAATAAGTGTTTCAATTGTAAAACTAGTTTTCACTGGGAAGGCAGATAACACGTTATCAAAAGCAGTCACTTCTGCATGTGAAAACACTGAATCCTACTCATCACTCCATGTGATTGATTATTATTTGTTTTGAGCCGACTTTGCCGTCGGCCAGAGCGCGGCACCTGGCTCACTCCCGGGAGGCAGCCCGGTTACAAACCGAATGCAAATAACTTTTTACCCGGTTAAAACTCCTCCCACCGGAGTAACCCGGGACAGAAAAAGAAACCCATAGAATGGGGCTCCGTCTCCCCCAAAACGTTCAAATCAAAAGGATCACGGCGGTTTGAGACTGAACATCCCTATACGGCTTGACCAACCAGTGGCGGTGACTATACCGGTTGCAAGACTACAGACTGCTGGTTATGTATATTTTGATCATCATTATCATAGCTGATGTTAGCTAGCAAACTAAGATTGAGGGGACCACCGTATTTTAACTAGCTAACATTAGCATTGGTAGCTATTTTTTGACAAACTTTGCTAGTTGTTTACTACTATGTATTTGCCTACTTTAGCAATGTCATCGTATTTCCATTCCACTCTAAATTAGTGTAATTTAGACGAAACAGTCACATTTGCCTCTGAGGAGCAACCCATGTCTGGAGCACAAATAAATATTGGATGCAGCGGTGGTAGTATTAGCTCATTTATGTCTGACTAGGACTACAACAGTGTACTGGCAGCAACAAACTCAAACCAACGCAGGGCCATAGCAGAACATGTCACAGTTGGTTGCACAGTGTAACAGCGTTACCGGCCTGAATCTAATCCCATCTGGAGCCGGTCAGTCTACATCTGTAATTCATAGAATTAGTTTACAAAACGAGATTACGTTATTTCTCAAGATATGTTTATAATTGAGGGATGATGACAATCGTTGACCCTGTTTTTTTCCTGTTAGACAAGTGTAAGACTGATCCCCGCCGGGGCCTACCAGAGGAGCAAAGGTGGGTATCATTAACATGTCCTGCAATGTGATTACAATGGTTTAGCGACCTCCAAAAATGATTTAATTCACTGTTCACTTGCTATTTTCACAGTTTGTCAGGCAAGACCTCATTATAAAAGTGTGTCATGCAACACAAGTAGCCTTGTGACACCTCCTCCTCCGCTGTTGCCAGTCTCCCTGGACTCCTATGAAAAGGACACGCCATCATGAGGCCTCTGATAGTGACCCGAGTTACTGCCCAGATCAACAACGACAGGTAATGTGTGTTATGTAAAAAAAAAAGTTGGATTCAAAACTACCCGGGTTGATAAACTAGTAGCTAATTCTCCAGCCAAGCAGATATAACTAAGTATAGTCATTTTGGTTGTGAAGTGCATTAGCAAAAATATTTCTCCTTTCTTTACAACAAAATGGAATTTACCACTTGGCTGTCCATTATATCACCCTGTCACAGGCCCACTTGGCTGTCCATTATATCACCCTGTCACAGGCCCACTTGGCTGTCCATTATATCACCCTGTCACAGGCCCACTTGGCTGTCCATTATATCACCCTGTCACAGGCCCACATGGCTGTCCATTATATCACCCTGTCACAGGCCCACATGGCTGTCCATTATATCACCCTGTCACAGGCCCACTTGGCTGTCCATTATATCACCCTGTCACAGGCCCACATGGCTGTCCATTATATCACCCTGTCACAGGCCCACATGGCTGTCCATTATATCACCCTGTCACAGGCCCACTTGGCTGTCCATTATATCACCCTGTCACAGGCCCACTTGGCTGTCCATTATATCACCCTGTCACAGGCCCACATGGCTGTCCATTATATCACCCTGTCACAGGCCCACATGGCTGTCCATTATATCACCCTGTCACAGGCCCACATGGCTGTCCATTATATCACCCTGTCACAGGCCCACATGGCTGTCCATTATATCACCCTGTCACAGGCCCACATGGCTGTCCATTATATCACCCTGTCACAGGCCCACATGGCTGTCCATTATATCACCCTGTCACAGGCCCACTTGGCTGTCCATTATATCACCCTGTCACAGGCCCTTCCAGTCAACACCACATCATAAGATGAGTTCGAGAGATGTCCATAGAGAAGACCAGCAAGGGGGCTCTCATCAGCATCATGCAGACAGGCCCTCGCTGTGAGCCTTCCTATAAATAGAACAGTCAGCCACATGTTGGCCAGCAACCTTCACCTGTCAGTGGCAACAGCTTTCAAAGGCTCATCATTTGTACAAATACAGAAGGTAACCCACTTCATTACTTTGACACATTAGGTAACCCAATTGTGAAAAATAGTGTGTGTAAACTGCTTATTTTCTACTTCTTAGATGCATATAAATGTCCAGAGTATAACCTAGTAGACCCAGGACGATACCAGTATCGTGGCACTCATTAGTAATCGTGGCAAGGGAACAAAACAAGATGTGGATTTAACTTCTTTAGAAAAACAGCCCTAATGTTGCAAACAGACATCATGTCATCCAGAGTCACATGTATCTATAGCAACAATATTTTACATACAGCAGGTTAAAGGATTAAAGAGTTCGGTGTTTTTCGTGTTTAGATTTTTGCCATGGAAAGAATATTGTGATAATGGTACCGTCTCAGCCCTATAACCTAGCCTAGTGGAACCAGCCTGATCACTGTGATGTCCAGGGTATAACCTAGCCTAGTGGAACCAGCCTGATCACTGTGATGTCCAGGGTATAACCAAGCCTGGTGGAACCAGCCTGATCGCTGTGTTCACCATATAACGTCCAGGGTATAACCTAGCCTGGTGGAACCAGCCTGATCACTGTGTTCACCATATAATGTCCAGGGTATAACCTAGCCTAGTGGAACCAGCCTGATCGCTGTGTTCACCATATCATGTCCAGGGTATAACCTAGCCTGGTGGAACCAGCCTGATCACTGTGTTCACCATATAATGTCCAGGGTATAACCTAGCCTAGTGGAACCAGCCTGATCGCTGTGTTCACCATATCATGTCCAGGGTATAACCTAGCCTGGTGGAACCAGCCTGATCACTGTGTTCACCATATAATGTCCAGGGTATAACCTAGCCTGGTGGAACCAGCCTGATCGCTGTGTTCACCATATAATGTCCAGGGTATAACCTAGCCTGGTGGAACCAGCCTGATCACTGTGTTCACCATATAATGTCCAGGGTATAACCTAGCCTGGTGGAACCAGCCTGATCACTGTGTTCACCATATAATGTCCAGGGTATAACCTAGCCTAGTGGAACCAGCCTGATCGCTGTGTTCACCATATCATGTCCAGGGTATAACCTAGCCTAGTGGAACCAGCCTGATCGCTGTGTTCACCATATAATGTCCAGGGTATAACCTAGCCTAGTGGAACCAGCCTGATCGCTGTGTTCACCATATCATGTCCAGGGTATAACCTAGCCTGGTGGAACCAGCCTGATCACTGTGTTCACCATATACAGTGGCTTGCGAAAGTATTCACCCCCCTTGGCATTTTTCCTATTTTGTTGCCTTACAACCTGTAATTAAAATAGATTTTTTGTGGGTTTGTAACATTTGATTTACACAACATGCCTACCACTTTGAAGATGCAAAATATTTTTTTTATTGTGAAACAAACAAGAAATAAGACAAAACAACAGAACTTGAGCGTGCATAACCTCCCCAAAGTCAATACTTTGTAGACCCACCTTTTGTAGCAATTACAGCTGCAAGTCTCTTGAGGTAAGTCTTTACAAGCTTGGCACATCTAGCCACTGGGATTTTTGCCCATTCTTCAAGGCAAAACTGCTCCAACTCCTGCAAGTAGGATGGGTTCCACTGGTGTACAGCAATCTTTAAGCCATACCACAGATTCTCAATTGGATTGAGGTCTGGGCTTTGACTAGGCCATTCCAAGACATTTCAAATGTTTCCCCTTAAACCACTTGAGTGTTGCTTTAGCAGTATGCTTAGGGTCATTGTCCAAACAGGTTTCCCTCAAGAATTTGATTGTATTTAGCACCATCCATCATTCCTTTAGTTTCCCAGTCCCTGCCGATGAAAAACATCCCCACAGCATGATGCTGCCACCACCATGCTTCACTGTGGGGATGTGTTCTCGGGGTGATGAGAGGTGTTGGGTTTGCGTCAGACATAGCGTTTTCCTTGATGGCCAAAAAGCTCAATTTTAGTCTCATCTGACCAGAGTACCTTCTTCCATATGTTGGGGAGTCTCCCACATGCCTTTTGGTGAATACCAAACTCGTTTGCTTATTTTTTTCTTTAAGCAATGTCTTTTTCTGGCCACTCTTCTGTAAAGCCCAGCTCTGTGGAATGTACGGCTTAAAGTGGTCCTACGGACAGATACTCCAATCTCCGCTGTGGAGCTTTGCATCTCCTTCAGGGTTATCTTTGGTCTCTTTGTTGCCTCTGATTAATGCTTTCCTTGCCTGGTCCGTGAGTTTTGGTGGGTGGCCCTCTCTTGGCAGGTTTGTTGTGGTGCCATATTTTCAATTTTATAATAATGGATTTAATGGTGCTCCGTGGGATGTTAAAAGTTTTGGATATGTTTTTATAATCCAACCCTGATCTGTACTTCTCCACAACTTTGTCCCTGACCTGTTTGGAGAGCTCTTTGGTCTTCATAGTTCCGCTTGCTTGGTGGTGCCCCTTGCTTAGTTAGTGGAGTTGCAGACTCTTTGGCCTTTCAGAACAGGTGTATATATAAACACTGAGATCATGTGACAGATCATGTGACACTTAATTCATTAGATTGTACACAGGTAGACTTTATTTATGTGACTTCTGAAGATAATTGGTTGCACCAGATCTTATTTAGGGGCTTCATAGCAAAGGGGGTCAATACATATGCACGCACCGCTTTTCCATAGTTTTTTGGTACATTTTTTCATTTCACTTCACCAATTTGGACTATTTTGTGCATGTCCATTACATGAAATCCAAATAAAAATCCATTTAAATTACAGGTTGTAATAAAACTAAATTGGAAAAACACCAAGGGGAATGAATATTTTTGCAAGACACTAATGTCCAGGGTATAACCTAGCCTGATCACTGTGTTCACCATATAATGTCCAGGGTATAACCTAGCCTGGTGGAACCGGCCTGATCACTGTGTTCATCATATAATGCCCAGGGCATAACCTAGCCTGGTGGAACCAGCCTGATCACTGTGTTCATCATATAATGCCCAGGGCATAACCTAGCCTGGTGGAACCAGCCTGATCACTGTGTTCACCATATAATGTCCAGGGTATAACCTAGCCTGGTGGAACCAGCCTGATCACTGTGATGTCCAGGGTATAACCTAGCCTGGTGGAACCAGCCTGATCACTGTGTTCACCATATAATGTCCAGGGTATAACCTAGCCTGGTGGAACCAGCCTGATCACTGTGTTCACCATATAATGTCCAGGGTATAACCTAGCCTGGTGGAACCAGCCTGATCACTGTGTTCACCAAATAATGTCCAGGGTATAACCTGGTGGAACCAGCCTGATCGCTGTGTTCACCATATAATGTCCAGGGTATAACATAGCCTGGTGGAACCAGCCTGATCGCGGTGTTCACCATATAATGTCCAGGGTATAACCTAGCCTGGTGGAACCAGCCTGATCACTGTGTTCACCATATAATGTCCAGGGTATAACCTAGCCTGGTGGAACCAGCCTGATCACTGTGTTCACCAAATAATGTCCAGGGTATAACCTGGTGGAACCAGCCTGATCGCTGTGTTCACCATATAATGTCCAGGGTATAACATAGCCTGGTGGAACCAGCCTGATCGCGGTGTTCACCATATAATGTCCAGGGTATAACCTAGCCTGGTGGAACCAGCCTGATCACTGTGTTCACCATATAATGTCCAGGGTATAACCTAGCCTAGTGGAACCAGCCTGATCGCTGTGTTCACCATATAATGTCCAGGGTATAACCTAGCCTGGTGGAACCAGCCTGATCGCTGTGTTCACCATATAATGTCCAGGGTATAACCTAGCCTAGTGGAACCAGCCTGATCACTGTGTTCACCATATAATGTCCAGGGTATAACCTAGCCTAGTGGAACCAGCCTGATCACTGTGTTCACCATATAATGTCCAGGGTATAACCTAGCCTGGTGGAACCAGCCTGATCGCTGTGTTCACCATATAATGTCCAGGGTATAACCTGGTGGAACTAGCCTGATCACTGTGTTCACCATATAATGTCCAGGGTATAACCTAGCCTGGTGGAACCAGCCTGATCACTGTGTTCACCATATAATGTCCAGGGTATAACCTGGTGGAACCAGCCTGATCACTGTGTTCACCATATAATGTCCAGGGTATAACCTAGCCTGGTGGAACCAGCCTGATCACTGTGTTCACCATATAATGTCCAGGGTATAACCTAGCCTAGTGGAACTAGCCTGATCACTGTGTTCAAACATTCTATTTCCCTTCAAATGTTATGATCTCTGACGTGAAATAGAACTGCAAAGGCAGTGATCAGGTTGGTTCACCCAGGCTAATCATAACCACCATAGATAATGTAAATCAGTGTGTGTGTGTGTGTGTGACCAACCAGTATCTTTGAGGGCCCAGGTACTAATCTACACTGCTATGCCCATCAATCGGGGCTCTGGCAAAGACCTTATCTCCAGCCTCACCTCTTGCCTGCTTTCCAACGGTCGTCAATGGGGAGAACAGAATTAGTTACATTTAGTCTGACCGGTTTAAACTTCAACATAGCATCTGTTTGTGTGCGTCATATCACCTATCCCTAACTGCCATTGGTAATAGAACAGTGGCTGTGTGTGTGTTCACTGAAGCATGAGATGCAGAGAGACCTGGAACTCAACACGTCCACAGTGAGGTGATCACTAATAATACAGTCCAGTAATAGCAACACCCTTTTCATTCTGTGTGTCACTGATGAACTCTGCCTACTGTATTTCTACAGATGGACTGGAGATGCTTTTGCCAGACGGCAGCCTCAGTCGTTTGATGGGGAGACCATAATTGGGTAGGTTTTATCTGACCTGTTCAATCTTCAACATAGGATAGGTAATGTCTGAAACACAAACAGGTAATAACTGCCATTGGTAATAGAACAGGGACTGTGTGTGTGTATGTGTTCACAGAAACATGTATGAAGCCAGGACATGGAGACCTGCAAGATGATGTGATGAAGTCCAGACAGACGGGCTAGATACTGATGTCTCTGAATGGACAGAGACCAGCCACTCTGACAGACAGGCTAGATACTGATGTCTCTGAATGGACAGAGACCAGCCACTCTGACAGACAGGCTAGATACTGATGTCTCTGAATGGACAGAGACCAGCCACTCTGACAGGCTAGATACTGACGTCTCTGAATGGACAGAGACCAGCCACTCTGACAGACAGGCTAGATACTGATGTCTCTGAATGGACAGAGACCAGCCACTCTGACAGACAGGCTAGATACTGATGTCTCTGAATGGACAGAGACCAGGCACTCTGACAGACAGGCTAGATACTGATGTCTCTGAATGGACAGAGACCAGCCACTCTGACAGACAGGCTAGATACTGATGTCTCTGAATGGACAGAGACCAGCCACTCTGACAGACAGGCTAGATACTGATGTCTCTGAATGGACAGAGACCAGCCACTCTGACAGACAGGCTAGATACTGATGTCTCTGAATGGACAGAGACCAGCCACTCTGACAGACAGGCTAGATACTGATGTCTCTGAATGGACAGAGACCAGCCACTCTGACAGACAGGCTAGATACTGATGTCTCTGAATGGACAGAGACCAGCCACTCTGACAGGCTAGATACTGACGTCTCTGAATGGACAGAGACCAGCCACTCTGACAGACAGGCTAGATACTGATGTCTCTGAATGGACAGAGACCAGCCACTCTGACAGACAGGCTAGATACTGATGTCTCTGAATGGACAGAGACCAGCCACTCTGACAGACAGGCTAGATACTGATGTCTCTGAATGGACAGAGACCAGCCACTCTGACAGACAGGCTAGATACTGATGTCTCTGAATGGACAGAGACCAGGCACTCTGACAGACAGGCTAGATACTGATGTCTCTGAATGGACAGAGACCAGCCACTCTGACAGACAGGCTAGATACTGATGTCTCTGAATGGACAGAGACCAGCCACTCTGACATACAGGCTAGATACTGATGTCTCTGAATGGACAGAGACCAGCCACTCTGACAGACAGGCTAGATACTGATGTCTCTGAATGGACAGAGACCAGCCACTCTGACAGACAGGCTAGATACTGATGTCTCTGAATGGACAGAGACCAGCCACTCTGACATACAGGCTAGATACTGATGTCTCTGAATGGACAGAGACCAGCCACTCTGACAGACAGGCTAGATACTGATGTCTCTGAATGGACAGAGACCAGCCACTCTGACAGACAGGCTAGATACTGATGTCTCTGAATGGACAGAGACCAGCCACTCTGACAGACAGGCTAGATACTGATGTCTCTGAATGGACAGAGACCAGCCACTCTGACAGACAGGCTAGATACTGATGTCTCTGAATGGACAGAGACCAGGCACTCTGACAGACAGGCTAGATACTGATGTCTCTGAATGGACAGAGACCAGGCACTCTGACAGACAGGCTAGATACTGATGTCTCTGAATGGACAGAGACCAGCCACTCTGACAGACAGGCTAGATACTGATGTCTCTGAATGGACAGAGACCAGCCACTCTGACAGACAGGCTAGATACTGATGTCTCTGAATGGACAGAGACCAGCCACTCTGACATACAGGCTAGATACTGATGTCTCTGAATGGACAGAGACCAGGCACTCTGACAGACAGGCTAGATACTGATGTCTCTGAATGGACAGAGACCAGCCACTCTGACAGACAGGCTAGATACTGATGTCTCTGAATGGACAGAGACCAGGCACTCTGACAGGCTAGATACTGATGTCTCTGAATGGACAGAGACCAGCCACTCTGACAGACAGGCTAGATACTGATGTCTCTGAATGGACAGAGACCAGCCACTCTGACAGACAGGCTAGATACTGATGTCTCTGAATGGACAGAGACCAGACACTCTGACAGGCTAGATACTGATGTCTCTGAATGGACAGAGACCAGCCACTCTGACATACAGGCTAGATACTGATGTCTCTGAATGGACAGAGACCAGGCACTCTGACAGACAGGCTAGATACTGATGTCTCTGAATGGACAGAGACCAGCCACTCTGACAGACAGGCTAGATACTGATGTCTCTGAATGGACAGAGACCAGCCACTCTGACAGACAGGCTAGATACTGATGTCTCTGAATGGACAGAGACCAGGCACTCTGACAGACAGGCTAGATACTGATGTCTCTGAATGGACAGAGACCAGCCACTCTGACAGACAGGCTAGATACTGATGTCTCTGAATGGACAGAGACCAGCCACTCTGACAGACAGGCTAGATACTGATGTCTCTGAATGGACAGAGACCAGCCACTCTGACAGACAGGCTAGATACTGATGTCTCTGAATGGACAGAGACCAGGCACTCTGACAGACAGGCTAGATACTGATGTCTCTGAATGGACAGAGACCAGCCACTCTGACAGACAGGCTAGATACTGATGTCTCTGAATGGACAGAGACCAGCCACTCTGACAGACAGGCTAGATACTGATGTCTCTGAATGGACAGAGACCAGCCACTCTGACAGACAGGCTAGATACTGATGTCTCTGAATGGACAGAGACCAGGCACTCTGACAGACAGGCTAGATACTGATGTCTCTGAATGGACAGAGACCAGACACTCTGACATACAGGCTAGATACTGATGTCTCTGAATGGACAGAGACCAGCCACTCTGACAGACAGGCTAGATACTGATGTCTCTGAATGGACAGAGACCAGCCACTCTGACAGACAGGCTAGATACTGATGTCTCTGAATGGACAGAGACCAGCCACTCTGACAGACAGGCTAGATACTGACGTCTCTGAATGGACAGAGACCAGACACTCTGACAGGCTAGATACTGATGTCTCTGAATGGACAGAGACCAGCCACTCTGACAGACAGGCTAGATACTGATGTCTCTGAATGGACAGAGACCAGCCACTCTGACAGACAGGCTAGATACTGACGTCTCTGAATGGACAGAGACCAGACACTCTGACAGACAGGCTAGATACTGATGTCTCTGAATGGACAGAGACCAGCCACTCTGACAGACAGGCTAGATACTGATGTCTCTGAATGGACAGAGACCAGCCACTCTGACAGACAGGCTAGATACTGATGTCTCTGAATGGACAGAGACCAGCCACTCTGACAGACAGGCTAGATACTGATGTCTCTGAATGGACAGAGACCTGGCATTCTGCATAAAAAATGTTAGTAGACACTTACTTGTATTGTCTTTTTTTTAATTATTGAAATGAATGGTATCAGTCAATATGGGGAGGGAGAAACACTGTGTATTCTGCACCAGGATCAGGGAACTCCTGTTTGTGGTACATTGCGTTGTGCCTGGACACATCCCTTAGCCGTGGTACATTGCGTTGTGCCTGGACACATCCCTTAGCCGTGGTACATTGCGTTGTGCCTGGACACATCCCTTAGCCGTGGTACATTGTGGTACATTGCGTTGTGCCTGGACACATCCCTTAGCCGTGGTATATTGGCCATATATCATGAACCCCCGAGGTGCCTTATTGATATTATAAACTGGTTACCAACGCAATTAGAGCAGTAAAAATAAGTTGTCATACCCATGGTATACGGTCTGATATACCACGGCTGTCAGCCAATCAGCATTCAGGGCTCGAACCACCCAGTTTATAATATGTATTATAGTGTAGTGAGTGCAGTTTTAGACTCACCTATAGGTGGCGCTGGCTGTATGCTGACAGGGGCAGGTTTGACCACAGCAGGGTGAGGCACCAGGGTGGTCTGCAGGGGCTGGATGATGATGGTCTGGAGAGGGCCCGCGGCATGCTGGGCTACAGCTGTTACAACTGGTCTGGGCTGGATGGATACCTTGGGGGTGAGCTGGATAGGCATCTTCACTGGCTGGGCTGGCTTGACTGTGAGACAGATCAGAATTCACAACCGTTTCCATTTTTTTATGGAGCTTTCTTCCCCCTCCAGATGCCATTGTATGTATCATTGAAAGCAGGGCGAATGGACTTGAACCAATAAACATCTGTTGTTTGGTTGTACTAATGTTTGGCTTGAGTCGTCATACTTTTTCCTATCCATTAAAACTAACAAAGTCAATCAATAACATATTTCCAAATCAGAAACAGACTGGCGAGGGAGAGTGATACAGTATTTTCACTGAAAGCCAATGTAACTACAGGAAGAAATGGCAGCCTGATATCAAAGAAAATATCAAAGAAAAGGAGGAGGAGGATGATGATGATGGAGAGGTGTCTGTCTGACCTCGCGTGGCCTGACTGGTCCTCTTGGGGGCCCTCTTGGCCAGGGGCAGGGGGGGCTCTGAGAAGCCGCTGGACTCGGAGCAGACAGAGACGGCAGGAGAGGGCTGAGGAGATATGGCTAGATCATCCTGTAGAGGGCAGCAGAGAGACAGGCCATCATGCTTCACTGCTGTATGAGGTTTTACAATACCTCCTGAAGGTCCAGTGTTCCCCTATATGCATTTAGACGCAGCGCACCACAACTGCTAAACTGTGACCACCACTGCAAAAATACAAAATATTTGAGTGTTATAATGCCGATTGTATAGATGTAAGGCCAAGGAAGGCCCCATCCACCGCTGCCATATATCTTGCTAAAAGGAACTACAAAGTTCTTGACGACTGATGCTGTTGGCAACATCCAAAATATCTTTGAGGTGTAGGCACAAATGTCCTTGATCATAAAGGCAGGAGAAATAAACATTGTGCAGTGTAGGGTCACAAGATCTAACCCTAGTCCTCTTTCTGACATGCTGTGAATACAACTGCCTGCTACATTATGCTAATATGGCCAGAGTTGTCATCACCTCATTTTAACGAGGGGGCGGGGCCACACCTCTGGCAGATGGTGGATAATTAGTTTGACAAGGTGCTTCAGACCTTCCTTAATGAGGTGCTCAAGTGTGTGTGTGTGTGTGTGTGTGTGTGTGTGTGTGTGGATTGCAAAAGCAGATGGCAGAGGTAGCAACGTGTGTAACGGAACCATGTGGGGCGAAAACACAAACTAACACAGATGGGCCTAGACGCACACTGGAAATACTCCCAGCCATACAAAATAGGCACATCAAAAACATAAATGCAAAATGACCTACAGCGAAACACACTGGAGAGAGACAGGGGACTTACTTGTATGGAGTAAGGTGACAGGGCCTCTCGGGATGCAGGCGAGGTGACAGAGCTCATGGTACGGGCAGGAGAGAGAGAGTCCACACTCAGATCCCCATCTGCAGACAAGGACACAGAGCTCATGGTATGTGCAGGAGAGAGAGAGTCCACACTCAAATTTACACGAGAGAAATACTGGTACTGACATGTTCAAACAATTTTTGTCCAATACAATATCACCTTATACCATAGACCTGATTAGACACACCTGTGTAGGTGCTGCCTGTGTCAGTGCTCCAGGGAGGCAGGTCCATGTCAAAGTCGAGGTCAGGGCCGGCCTAGAGGGTTAAACAGAGCAGACACACAATCACTGTACTTCACATTATGATGGTTCACTGTGAATCTGGTCTGTTACGATTTTCTAAAGTGGAACTGACAGCGTTTTAGCAACATGAAATCTTATTTAAAAGATCTGTTCATATACAACCCCAGGGAAGAATATGATGCTTTTAAATGCATTTTCTTTTTTACATTTTATGACAAGGGAGATATGGTCATTCATAGAATGTTTGGAAATTATGTATACTAAAGGCATTTGTGAAAATTCTATATCAATATATAGAGTGGGAAAGTGGCTGTGTGTTGGTACAATTAACAGACACTGCAGTAAATAAAACCTAATGAAAAAAACATCTGTCTTGTCCAGTACCGGAGTCTACACAGACCGTTGTGCCATAGCCAATCAGAGCTACAGTAGGCCTATATGCAAATAAGCCATTTGCCACACGGGCCTGCCATCATTTACAAAACACTAAAAGGGCTGGGCGATATATCTTTCTCGGGAGGGGAGTCGGCCCAATCACCCACTCGTCCAATGACAACATCCTCCCGGGCAGCTAGCTAACTAACATTACACTCCGTTTTTTTTTAGCTTGGTAAATAAATAGCTAGCCTATTAGCCATGGTATGACTGACCTGTGATCATTGCCATTGCTAGTTTGATTGTATTGGAATTCACAGCTTTTGTTACATTCATCTGTTTTTACCCCAAAATATTGAGTCTTTGAAACTGAAACAGTGTATTCCTAAATGGCTGGAGGAACCAAACAACGTTACCATACCAGCTGTGATTTACAACCCGATAGAAATATCTGTGTGACTTCCAAGACATTTATTGGTGAATGATATGAATCATGCATTGATCCGCATCCATCTATTCTGCCAACAACGCCTTACTCTACATCATAGAAGTTGTAATCAAATAGAACCGATTGGTTTTGTAGCATAAACTGAGAATTTGATATTTTTTAACTGATATGATGATTGTCTGTTTCATATCTGCAAAGTAGTTAAAACGCTTGTCAGTTCCACTTTAAGGGACAGTGTTGCCTAGAGTGTGTCTGTGTATTCCTGTACTCACATATCCCACACACTCCAAGGCCTGAAGAAGTTCGTCTGCATCTCCAAGGTTGTCCAGCTCGTCAAACAGGCTGATGTCTGCTTGAGAGCAAGAGACACACACGTCTGATTTAACAGTAGCCTTACATGAAAACAATACTTAGTTGCCTTCGCCAAAGACTAACTACCGTTTTCATCAAAGGCTAGTTTAACAGATGTCTTGACTTGTTTCAGATAGTTATCCACAACGTCAGGTCAGATAGTTAATCACAGTTTAGTCATATGGGGCTACAAAGAAGAATTCATATTGTAAACGGCTTCTCTTAGTCATAGATATGGCTATTCACTTATTATTTACACATTGGTAATGCATAACTGATGGCCCACTTGTTTGATCAAATTAGTAAACATTTCATTTACGTTTTCCTGTTTGTAAGGGCTCCCGAGTGGCGCAGCAGTCTAAGGCACTGCATCTCAGTGCTAGAGGCATCACTACAGACCCTGGTTCGATTCCAGGCTGTATCACAACCGGCCGTGATTGGGAGTCCCATAGGGTGGCTCACAATTGGCCCAGCGTCGTCCGGGTTAGGCCGTCATTCTAAATAAAATTTGTTCTTACCTGACTTACCTAGTTAAATAAAGGTTAAATAAAAACATTTTAAAAATTGGAATGTGCTTTAAAATGACTAAAACCAAATCTAAACTGTGTAGACATATTGGATAGTACATTTTCTTGAAATGCCCAGTTCACTAAAAATTACAAAAAATTTAAGCTAGACTGTCACAGAGCATCAAAGAATAAAAAAAACGATGGATAGAGGACTATTTTTTGTTCATTTTGACCATGAGGAAATATAACCAATTTTTAGTGTGGCCCTTCAGACCTCGTTGAAGACAATGCTTTAGGGCTGCATCATGTTAACTCCTCTCTCATACTGACTCTAGTCTGTCCTGAGGAACCACTGGGAGTCTGGACTGTATCATGTTATCTCCCCTCTCATACTGACTCTAGTCTGTCCTGAGGAACCACTGAACCCACAGGGAGTCTGGGCTGCATCACATTATGCTGCACAGAAGTTAACACACTTGATCGACGCAGCACGGCATGTAGAAACTGTTCATTACTGTTGGCAAAACAATGTCCATTACAGGCTAGAACACTTTACAATGCAAGAAGATACCGGAAGCTTCCAGCTTTGTAGGCTAGCTTTCTTTGCTAGCTTACAGCTGAAGCTAAAATCACTTCACTACCCTATTACCTTGTTTGTGAAACACACAATAACGCAAAATATTGCTGGATTACAAAGCGGATTGTCACAAAAAACATTATTCATTCACTTTGTCTCCCCCAGTCAAGATCATCTTTGCTCGAGCCTCGAACAGACTGTGTGAATGTCATGGGTCTCAAAGCAGCAATCAGCAGTAGAAACAATAACAAAGCCGCGTCCCGCCCCTGGTACAGTGAAAAGCTGAGGGATGTGGCTGGAGAAATGTAAACACAAATTCATAGACAGAGAGCTATGGATGCAAGGAATGACCATCCATGATATGAAAATCATATTTTTAACCATGTTTTGAGGCTATATAGTGTTTGTTTACATTTTCGTTGTTTACACCATTGGAGTAAAACAAGCTTGTATTTTGGGTTCTGATGGGGTGTGACAGTTGAACTAAGCTCATGAGGCATTTACAAGTTCTATTCTTTATGAATCAATGGATACATGCCAGTACATTTATAAGTCCAAAAATAGATGTAACAACTGCTGATTGCCCCTTTAAAGAGACGGTGCATACTTTTATAAAAGATATTGCTTCTTCTATGCAAACGTTGTTGATCAGCATAATAAAATAAAGAGCCAAATGGAAGGGAAACAGATTTCTTTTCATCCATAAAAAATCAGCCAGAACAAGATCAATAACTCAATGCATACACACAGTCCTATTGAATATGCATTCACCTGTATTGTGAATAGACCTAGGCTACATCTTGATTAACCCAGTTTATCAACAGACTACAGATTTACTATTCAAACAAATTATTACTATTATGTAGTTAGATTTCTTTTTTACCAAAGTCAAATTGAATGTTTGATTGTATAACTGATTCATTAATGCTTACATTAAAATTATCTAAAATTACTAATGTAATGAATGATATTGAAATCAAAAGATCTGTCTGTGACTTTGGCTAATACGCCTTATTTTGCCCTGGTATCATTTGTGTTGTTTTGGTAGAGTATCGTGATGGTATTGAGTATTGTGATAAAAGGTATCGAAGTAAAAATTCCAGTATCGTGACAACACTAGAGTCTACATGTTACGCCTCCATCACACAACAGCGTCATAGCGTTTTGGTACACCAGAAGTCCATTTATTTCCAATGAAACGCTGCGTTTGCCTTGCAGCATTGTGTTACAGAGGCAGTTCCAGTGCCTTCTGTGCGGTGCATACGTTGGATTTATCGAACGTATGCATCAAATTGTACTCGTAGACGGCTTGGCAGAAATGGTAGCAGAAGGTGAATGTTGAACTTTTGTTGCACACAAATCCAGATGATGCTGCGTACCATTTTGCACAATGACCCTGTAGGTGTGAGAGAGGTGAGTAAGCATTTCACTCTTGGATTCTAGAAAAGCCTAGGCTAGCCTAGCCCATTGCTCATACACATGTGTATATGTATACATTCTTATAGTTTACTTAGATGTATGTGTATTCTGTATTTGTTGTGGAATTGTTATATATTGCTGCACTGTCGGAACTAGAAACACAAGCATTGCGCTAGACTCGCAATAACATCTGCTAACCATGTATGTGACCAATAACATTTGAGTATGACTCTCAGTTCCATTACATAACACATAAGAGTCATTGTACCAAGGTATCTTCTGTATGAGGGAGTTGTGTTAAGAGCCCCTACCCTCATTACAGGCAATATTTACAGAAGACAGCAGTAAAACAGAGCCACCTGTGGAAATTAGCTGTCTAGCATGCTCCGAACACCTGTATGCAACTGAAGAAGGCCACCAGAAACGTGTTGTCACTGAAAAATTAAGTTGGCTGCAACTGTGATAAAGCCGGTTAAAACTGTGTACAGTAAGTGTATATTTTGCATTAGTGAAATTATTTTTGATGTGATATTAAAGTAAAGGGCTTTATCTTTCTAGAACCCTATCGCAATTAATAATCGATTCACGTTTCGATTTGGCTGTTTTGGCCGCCAGAGCCAGTCTACCTCTTAAAATAACATCAGGTTCTTGAACCTTAAGGCAAAGATTTTTTACAACTAACCCAAGAAAGACCACACAACATGTCGTTTCCAATGGCAGCAAATTACAGAGACAAGCACTAGCCGATTGGCGCGTTCTAGCAAGTATTTGCATATTTCCGTTAGGGAAGGCCTACTCTGAAGTGCTCGTACACTCCTTCTAAACAACGCAATTTTTGGGGAACTTTGGCAAAAGGGTCAAGTCTACAAACATGTGTCCACTCTGTTTGTAATAGATTCTAGTTTTAGAAACAGAAAACTGCATTGAGATCAAATGTTTAATCGATGAATACATAAGCAAAATGTCGGACAAAATCCATCTCGCTCCATCTTGGTAGTGATTGGAAACGCCAACCGGATGCTTCACATTTATACATCCGGTAAAATATCTGTCTCAATGTTCTATCTTCGCTTAAAATGTAAAGGTTGGCTCCTTAATTAAGAGTACATTTTGGGCCATATCTATGACTAAAAGGAGAAGACGTTTAGCAATCAAATTTTTTTGTATCTCTTCTCGCGAATTCATAACCCTACCCCTCCTAACAGGCTAGCTAGTACCGCCCCAAAAAATAAAAAATGATAATAATAATAATAATAAATATATTCGTTCAGGGCAGAGAAATTACAAATAATTTAACTTAGATTGTAGAGAATTCAGATTGTAAAACGTTCTCTTTTTGGACATGGCAACAGCTACCAGTGGGCGATAGCGGTTACTGACTTGAGGCAGCTAAGTAAACGTTAGCTAGCCCGCTTGCCAAATAACTAGCTAGCTACCATGTTAGCAATAAGCAGGCAAATGAAGAACATTCATTCGATCGAGTATAACCATCGTAAACACAACCAACATGTTGACATTTGTGGTACACATTTCCGAGGAGTAAGTGTCTCTCTTTAGCGCTACACTAGCAAGCTAACGTTAGCTGTTGGCAAGTGACGCTTGCTTACCCCACTCGCCATCCTGGTCGATGGACATGGTGCCAGTTTCACTGTTCATCATTTGTTGTTCTTGAGTCTCGAAGTCTAACATTAAATCGGACGACATCCTTCCTCGAATACATTAGTAACCGATTTTAAAGAAATATGTTATAGTTTATTCTAATAGGTCAAAAGCTTAGCATCGGCTGTACATGTTGCTGGTTCGTATTCACTGATAAATGTTCTTCCTGTTCTACGGGGAAAAAAAGATACACGTCTTGCTTTACCGTAAATCTACGGCTCCCGAGAAGGATCTATAAATCCCTCGGTGGTTGTAATGACGAGATACACCATTAGGTTGCAGCAAAGCACAGGTTCTAAAAAGTATAATTTTCCTCAACCAGTGGGTGCACACAATTAGCCATTTCCGTCACCCCAATTTAAAACATTTCTTTATATTAGTCCTAAAGTGAAGGGGACAGATATTTTGTCATCAGTAGGCTTAGAAGGGCATCATTGGTTTAGTAGGGTTAATTTATGCAGAGAAAGCTGACGTTCTGATTTAATCTGCTAGCGACTTTTGGCCTCTATTTATGCCTTTAAATTAAAAACACAACTACACCCCAAAAACACAATTATTCACTAGTTCCACCCCAGTAGCAGCCTCAAATATGTTTAAATTAACAAAAATAGTCCTACAATTATATCCTCCAAGTGAAAGAGACCTTGTCCACTCAGACTATGGTCTGCT
Organism: Salmo salar; assembly: GCF_965601325.2. NCBI lineage: Eukaryota > Metazoa > Chordata > Actinopteri > Salmoniformes > Salmonidae > Salmo > Salmo salar. The sequence continues at coordinate 54,522,824 of NC_138300.1, forward strand.
GTAGACTATATCTGGAAATGCTGTATTACACATTTGAAAGGTGAGACAGAATCAGCCAGCTCAAATAGCCTAGCTACGTTCCATAGCCAGGTTTCCTTTCCAATCGATCAGACAGACAGATGGGGACATGCCAGCCAGTTCAAGCTGGGCCGGGGCCCTGTTCTGTGGTAACAATAGAAGCCTGTTCTTTCCAGGTATATTCTTAGAACTCAGTGGTGATTCCTAAATGCCCCAGCCGCAGGTCACTCACATTGGCATAGTAAAGATCAGTAGCAAGTGCCTGCCTGTAATAATCTGTCCTGGGCAACTTGGGACAGGGAAGGCTTAACCCGAAGTGGTCTTCCTGATTACCTCCCTACGCATTGGACGGATTGGATCTGCTCTGTTCTATAAGAACAGCGCTAGATAAAGATATTTAACCTCTTTCTTTACTTGATCATTATGTGACAAAGTAACAAGACCATTGTAATATTCATATGTGTAAACATACTGAATTATAATTGGATGCATTTTACCGCCTTATCATACTGTGCTATGATTGGTTAAGACCACCCAGATGGTTAGGTCATGGTCAGTTGATCATGGTTGGAGATACGTGAACATGCACGTTGTAGCTAGCTAATAAAGAGCTACGTTGAGAAATGTCCTGTAGTACTGCATTTTATTATTTTGTAAAACGCGTACAAAACAAGACAACCATTAAAACATAATCAACACTGTTGGTAGGTTGATGTAGTCTTGATTGTCCTGTGTTACTAACTGATAATGACATTGAATGGTAGTGGGAGTTGTTTGGAGGTGCGTGGTATGATGGGTAGTGGCGTTGGTGTTTTAACCTGACGATAGGTCCAGGTCTAGGAGGTCCCATCATGGTGATTGTGTGTTAACCCCCTAGAACCAGACAGGAGATTAACAGGTTACCCTAATGCCAGAAGTCAGAACGTTTAAACGGAACATCTGTGTAAAATCGATTAGGAGCTTTGGATACATCCGTTGCTATGGAAACTGCTATGTCTGGGTATGATTCATTTTTCCATTAGATAATAACTGGTAGGTATATCTGAAGCACAACATAGTAATTACATTGTAATTTCATAATTCATAACAGACCATTAATATACTATTGTCTTGATAACAGTCCATTCAGACTATCTAATTTAATTTGGGATAAAAAATACATCTGTGCAAATCCTACAGCAATCCTGCAAGTCCATACAGGAATTCTACAGGAAAAATCCCAAATGGTTTTTGTGGCCTCTTTCCTGTGAAACAACCTGCAGGGTTTCTGTAGGATTTTGACTGTGAGTTAGTGGTTTCCTGTAATCCTTTTTGTTTGTTTACAACAGGATCCAATGCTGTGAACATAATACAGTTAGTTGTACCTGTACATGATGAGGAGATGAGGTGGGATAAACAGTGCTAGCACATGTGACTGACAGCTCCTTACAATCCTGTTACACTCATAGATTGGCGTCTGTTCACAGCCTTCAAAAGTGTTCCATGAATGAGACTCAACATTGTGTCTTTTGAGACCACCAGTTTGTTTGTTTCATGGATTTGCCATAGACTGTATTAGGTCTGTTCCCCTCTTTTACTCTACCCCCCCCCTTTACTGGGGCTGGCTATCAGGGATGCTGGTGAAAGACAAAACAGCCAAACTTCAAGGAAAGAATATGGAGGTGGAAAGGGAGAAAGAAAGAAAAAGAGAGAGAGGGAGAGAAAGAAAGCAAGAAAGAGCAGATCTGATTCATATGGGAATTTAATACTAGCCCAGCTCTATCATCGAGACTCATGAAAAATATTCTCATTCCTGGCATGCTCACCAGAGCACTTTCCCTGCCAACTAACCACACAGGGAAGGAAACAAAATGAGATAAAGAGGACCCCAAGGAGATGGAGAGGCAGAGAGAGAGGGCGGTTAGAGAGACAGAGTGTCCCTGGACCTGGAGAGAGAGAGAGAGAGAGAGAGATAGACAAGAGCTTGCTTAGTTATAAACAAAAAGAAGGTCCCTCCCTTCCAAACAGAATCCCGGTCTGCCACATTTCATCTTTTGTGTTTGTGAGCTGGATGATGTTCGTTACTGTTGTGTGGCATTGTCTCATCCCAGCAGCCACAGGGAAGGGGAACATTTATCATCTCAAGCCTATGTATGGGGAGGGGGGTTGGGGTGTAGGTGGTTGGGGGAGGGGAGCAGAGGGGTTTGATAAAGCATGATGGAGATGGGTTAATGAGGACAGAAGCAGATGAAGAGAGAACCGTCTCCTATGACTTCCCTTAAACACACTATGAGCACAGCCAGAGAGAGAGGGGAAAGAGTGTATTTTTGCAGGCATGCGTGCATTGGCTGTTTTGTGTTCTGTATTCTATGTTCTGTATTAGGTATTCTGTATTCTGTGTTCTGTGTTCTGTATTCTGTGTTCTGTGTTGTGTATGTGTGTTTCATTCAACATGGTTATTTATGCTGTGCATGTGTAATGGAGGTCGTTCGGTGAACTAGGCTCATGTGTTGAGTAACGTCTGCCTTAGACCTGAAGACTATAAGATCCTCAAGCTAATGCATAGGCTTTAGTTCAGTGGGCTAACACATTCCTGACTCTAGGTTGGTCAGTGTTTCTCCTTCTCTGTTCTGCTTCTGTTCTCCACTATAAGAGCTGTGCTAGCAGGTGGCCCAGGTCTGTTGTGTTGGGTGAGGGATTAGGCTTTAGGACATTGTTTGGTGGGAATGGTGCTGTGAATACAAAGGGATTAGTCCAAAGGGTTGCTTCATTGACCGTGTGTGTGTGTGTGTGTGTGTGTGTGTGTGTGTGTGTGTGTGTGTGTGTGTGTGTGTGTGTGTGTGTGTGTATATATTTGTGTTTGGGAGGTGGCTTGGAATTTAGGTGATGATGGTAGAGATCTAGATGGAATGGCAAAATAAAACACCCCACAGCTTCAGTAGTCTAACACCCCACAGCTTAAGTAGTCTAACACCCCACAGCTTCAGTAGTCCAACACCTCACAGCTTCAGTAGTCCAACACCCCACAGCTTCAGTAGTCCAACACCCCACAGCTTCAGTAGTCCAACACCCCACAGCTTCAGTAGTCCAACACCCCACAGCTTCAGTAGTCCAACACCCCACAGCTTCAGTAGTCTAACACCCCACAGCTTCAGTAGTCTAACACCCCACAGCTTCAGTAGTCTAACACCCCACAGCTTCAGTAGTCCAACACCTCACAGCTTCAGTAGTCCAACACCCCACAGCTTCAGTAGTCCAACACCCCACAGCTTCAGTAGTCTAACACCCCACAGCTTCAGTAGTCCAACACCCCACAGCTTCAGTAGTCCAACACCCCACAGCTTCAGTAGTCCAACACCCCACAGCTTCAGTAGTCCAACACCCCACAGCTTCAGTAGTCCAACACCCCACAGCTTCAGTAGTCCAACACCCCACAGTTTCAGTAGTCTAACACCCCACAGCTTCAGTAGTCCAACACCTCACAGCTTCAGTAGTCCAACACCCCACAGCTTCAGTAGTCCAACACCTCACAGCTTCAGTAGTCCAACACCCCACAGCTTCAGTAGTCCAACACCCCACAGCTTCAGTAGTCCAACACCTCACAGCTTAGCCTATCTTTGAGGTAATGTTGACAATAACATTAGGCCTTCTACTCAATCCTGTTGAATATTTGCACAGGCCCCATTCCTTGACTGCCATACAAATGAAATGCCATTTAAGAGATATGCTAAAAGGCTATTTTATATGACCTCAGTCTAGGCAACATGAAAGCATGGTATGGTGTTGTGATTGTAAATCTTACATCTGATTTCCTCCCCTACATTTCTCTCTCCATGTGGTCCATAAAACCATGTGCAACCCTTTAAAAAAAACAAAAAAAAACAATGCCTTGAACCACATGCAGCCATTAGGAACACACAAAAGAGAGAACTGACAAATAGCCCTTTTAATGCCTCTCTTTGACTTTAATGAATTTATGTAATCTAATGGAGGTGGTGGGGGTGGGGATGAGGAGGGGTAACAAATGAAAAGCCCTGATCAGTGTACAATGACTGGAGAAAAAAATACCATTCATCTTGGGTAGCATCCTCCGTTGCTCGTTGTTACAAGGCCGCAGGTCGAGGTTCTTGTTCCATTAATAACTGGGCAGCGAAAGGCTCTCTCTGAGTGGTCAGGGACCGGCGTTGACAGAGCATCTGAGCGGCCTGCTCCCCCCAGTTGAAGATGGTGAATCCCTCAACGAGGGTTGACTCCTCAGTAACCTTCTGAGGTACCGCGAACTCACCCTCAAATGACCCCAAAATATCTAGGGGGATTCCAGGGGGTCACGAGACCCGGACCCGCACGTTTCAATAGGTAAACAGCTGAATGTGGAGGGTGCTTTGGGTTGCCGGAGAGAGAAAAATAACTATATATCACCACATAAACAAAAACATTACACACAGGCGTTCAGATTACACATAGGATACATTACACACATACGCACACACGGACACTTTTTTTTGTGGAAAATTTGAATCAATCCCATTTAAAGGACATGGGCCTAATCATATTCAAAATAAAGCTAAATGTGTGAACATAATTCAGAAGGTGAACATATTGTAGGCTATTAAAATCGGTAAGCAGCCTATTCACACAATTTATAACGAGGGACTACACGAAACAATATGCCTACTGGCCCTACAAAATGTCTTATTGATCTTTGCCAGGTCGCAGTTGTAAATGAGAACTTGTTCCTAACTGGCCTACCTGGATAAATAAAGGGGAAATAAAAAAATGAAATAAATAAAGTGTTCAATTAATCAAAATGTAATTACAGAGTAATTACAAAACATAGCCTAAAGGCAAAGATTAGACAAAAATAATATTTTTTTATTGTTGAAATTATGAATAGGCTTTATTTGGTAGGCTATAAAACACACAAATGAAATGTAGCCTAAAATAAAATGAGTGTAGAAGTAGAGCGTATAGAAAGGCTTTTGGAAATGTGGAAACATCCACCTGATTTCACTTGGTTTTAAAAAAAAAAACACGACTCTGGCTTTTCGAACGCCATATTGGAATTTTTTTGTCGTTACTTTCTGTTTGCGAAAATGATTTGTGTCACATTTTATACATTCTAGGTTGCAACGTTGTAACGCTGCGAGGCGAGAAGTTTCGTCAGGTTCGTGTAGATATCTCGATGACTGTTGTCATTGGGAGGAGACCTGTTTTGCCACCCCCTTGCTGGGCCCCGCGTTGACCTGCCCTTGCACGGTTTTCCCGGTTGGGGAGTGTTATACGCTGGGATGATGTTGCTGCCTGTGACCGTGCGGCTATAGAGAACGACACAGCGTTAACTCACATATTATGGACAGAAGGCATAATGACCCTTATTTACACCCCAGTAAGTATCTTTCCTTGCTCTGTTTGAAATACCTTTATCCCTCGATAGTCGTTGTATAGTTGTGCTATTTGGAGACGGTTCATGGCGTGTTTTTCTCGGAGTGCCAGCGGGCGAGTTAGTTGGAGCAGTCCACGGACTCGGCTGGATATTTCCCTCCATAGATATTTATTCAATGGTCATGTTTAGTTAGCCTGCTTAGCACCCGTCCGGCTGTACTGCCTCTTGACATGAAGGGCTGCGGCCAATGTAAAAGTCAGTGGATCGCGGTTCTCCTGTTCAGACAAGGTCAAAGGTTGGCAGTTTAATTGCGCTTAAATGTATGTAATTTATGATGGTGGTCCGGTGTTTCTTGCCAACTGTTTTTGACATAAACACAATTTATTGGTTTACAATGGTGTTTTCCCTATCGTGGACGATATCTTTAGACCTAACGATCGAAAGAGGGGGGGCTTTTCTGTCCAGGTCTTCAACAAAACTTTCCCGAGTGGAAAGCAACCATCTTATTGCGCTGCTTGGTCAATGTGGAGGCTGGAGGCTGCCCAGTTGGAGTTATGGTTCACACATACACACCTCTTGTTACGTTTTCACAGCCAAGTGAAACTGCACAGAAAACAAGAATAAAAACAACAAACATTTGAGGAGACCTAGGCAGCAAATAGGCCCATAGCTAATAACACGGTTATTGATTATGTATTGGTTGTAGTAGTCTGCAGCCTACTAATGTAATCATAGTGCATGATGTGTGTAAAAGGCATTACATGCTGAGGTGAATACTAACATGCTGTGAGACTTTTGTGATGCTTTCAGTCTGTGATTTGTGCACAGTTAAGTTACAGCCCAGGGCTTCTTTAAGTCCACATAGTGAGTCACACACAACATGCATCATTTATCATGTGATGTTCTCCTTGAATGAAACATTCATTGCCAAGCCACTGCAATATAGTATGATGTTATTATCATCAACAGTGCTTTGTGAAAATGTCGGGGGATCTCGAGTGTGTTGGGCTCCCGAGTGGTGCAGTGGTCTAAGGCATCACAACAGACCCTGGTTCGATTCCAGGCAGTATCACAACCGGCCGTGATTGGGAGTCCCATAGGCAGGCGCACAATTGACCCAGCGTCGTACGGGTTAGGGTTTGGCCGGGGTAGGCCGTCATTGACACGGTGAAAATCTGTCGTTTTGCCCAGAACAAGGCCGTTAACCCACTGTTCCTAGGCCGTCATTGTAAATAAGAATTTGTTCTTAACTGACTTGCCTAGTTAAATTAAGGTTAATTAAAATAAAAAATCTAAAACCACATTAAAGGGATTGGAGTCTATCTTTGGGATGTTGTTGCCTGACTTGCCTGACTTGCCTCCTAGATATTTCAGCATCATGTATGTGGGTGAAACTGCCATCACTATGAATGGTTGTGTCTCCTGGTAATGGGAGACTGTGGGAGTCTGGGACAGGACGTGCTACCTGTCCCAGACCTGCTGTTTTCAACTCTCTAGAGACAGCAGGAGCGAAAGAGATACTCTCAAAGATCGGCTATGAAAAGCCAACTGACATTTACTCTTGTGTTACTGACTTGTTGCACCCTCGACAACTGTGATTATTATTATTTGACCATGCTGGTCATTTATGAACATTTGAACATCTTGGCCATGTTCTGTTATAATCTCCACCCGGCACAGCCAGAAGAGGACTGGCCACCCCTCATAGCCTGGTTCCTCTCTAGGTTTCTTCCTAGGTTTTGGCCTTTCTAGGGAGTTTTTCCTAACCACTGTGCTTCTACACCTGCATTACTTGCTGTTTGGGGTTTTAGGCTGGGTTTCTGTACAGCACTTTGATATATCAGCTATAGAAGGGCTATATAAATACATTTGATTTGATTTGTGAAGCGGTGAGCAAACAGATTACAGAATATTCATAAACAGACCATTTGTATCCCCTCAGACTAGAATCTTACTCAGTTCACTTCTGTTGTGTCTTGTTGAAATTGTTATACCTACAGTGTACTGTCATAACAAGTTCATAGGTCTAATAAGGTGTTATTTTAATCATGTTCCATAACAGAGTTATGATATGAAACATTCAATTCTATCATCTTTTTTCATGGTTTATTATTTTGTACTAAACATAAACTGTTGTAGTGACACAGAGTTCTGTGAAGGCTGTAACAGGCCATTCCAGTTAACTGTACAGTCATTAAATTGACACACTGCTCAGAACAACCTACTGTACAGGAAAGCATATGTAATAGCTATAATATAGTGTTGTTTCATAGCAATGGACGATCACGTTGACAAAATAAAAAAACTGTCCCTTGGAATTTGTAACATGTAATAGAGAATCTGTGCATCGATCATACCGTAGAGATCCTATAGGATGTTATCAATAAAATATCACAATACGTCGCGGAGCGTTCGATTTGGAAAGGAGACCCCCAGCTCCCCTAAAACCATTGACAACTACAAGCCGTTTTCAAGGGATTGTTAAATAAATGTTATAACTATTTGGTTTTAATATCATCACCTCTTGAAGAGCATAGTCAGAACTACACATTTCAGATTATTCCACATTTAGCTCTGTCATCAGAGTTATACAGGAAGTAACTGTATGCTTTTGATGATCAGTAAACATCAATTGATCATGAAGTTTCAGATACGTGATGGTAGCCTATCAATTTGGCATGTAGCTAGTAGGCTTGGGCGGTATCCAGATTGTCCTACCTTCATACCGACCTTGTGCCATACCCTGGATATTCGGTAATACCGGCACTGAACACAAGGGTCGCTGTTTTCAAACCCCACTGATACTCTGTAATCCGAAGGTGCCAATGCTTTGCATGGAGGAATCTGAAATTTGTAGTTCTGACTCTTCAAGAAAATAGATGTATAGCGGTTTGGAAATAAACTCTTCAAATACAGTTTATAAGGCTTTTATACCAATTTTCTGTATACCGGTAAATAGCCTCTAAAATATATGTAAACAGACCATAAATGTCTAAATGATTTTTCTTGGAAAGCTGTGAATGCTGTTATATGATACAATATCAGTACTTGTTGCATTCACAACTTGTCTAAGTCCTGTCAACAACTGATTTCAGCCAGTGTATGGCTGTGGATTGACTGCACTGGTTGAACGGAAGGTTGGCATATCGGCAGTTAATTAGAAACATGTATAGAATCATTCCTCTAAAGATGGCTAGCTAACAAACATACAGTACAGGAACATTCTTCAAGTTCATTATTTTACACTATCTTACACAGCAATGGCAAATCATGGTTGACCAATTCCCTGACCAAAATGGCTGACCTTTATCGCATCATAAGAAGGTTAATGTCCATTCTAGTATTCCAATTCCTAATTCTGTGAAGCAAATCAGTGAGAGGTCAGATTCAGCAGCACATCATAGTTTAATCAAGTTTGGAGAACTTCTGTGGATTATGCCAAGTAATAAATGTTCTTGCTTTTTGGCATTTCTGTGGTTTCCCGTCAGTCTGGGGGTTCACAGACGTGCAGGCATTCATTCTGCTGCTGCTGCTGTTCAGGGAAACGATATGCACATAACTCACAGATCTGTGGAAGTCCTGGAGATAAAGACAGTCAACGGAGATAGGGTGGAAAATTATTATTGGAATGGGAAAGAAAGAGACAGAGAGAAGAGGGAGTAAAGAGAGAGAAGAGAGAGAAAAAGAGAGAGAGGAGAGAGAGAAGAGAGAGAGAAGAGAGTGAGAAAGAGAGAGGAGAGAGAGAGGAGAGAGAGAAAAAGAGAGGGAAGAGAGAGAGGAGAGAGAGAAAAAGAGAGGGAAGAGAGAGAAAGAGAGTGAGAAAGAGAGAGGCGAGAGAGGGGTCCCACCAGGACTGGTTGACAGTAGCTCTCTGAACTCTTGTTTAACTGCTGCCAAGGGTCAATGATCCTCCTGATTTCTGTTTGAGTAACCAAATCAAATCAAATTTTATTTGTCACATGCGCCGAATACATACAATGAAATGCTTACTTACAAGCCCTTAACCAACAATGCAGTTTTAAGAAAATACCTACAAAAAAAAGTAAGAGATAAGAAAAACAAATAATTAAAGAGCAGCAGTAAATAACAATAGCATAGAAGGGGAGGCGGGGCGGGGGGGGGGGGGGGGGGGGGGGCAATGCAAATAGTCTGGGTAGCCATTTGATTTGCTGTTCAGGATTCTTATGGCTTGGGGGTAGAAGCTGTTTAGAAGCCTCTTGGACCTAGACTTGGTGCTCCGTTATCGCTTGCCATCCGGTAGCATAGAGAACAGTCTATGACTGGGATGGCTGGAGTCTTTGACAATTTTTAGGGCCTTCCTCTGACACCGCCTGGTATAGAGGTGCTGGATGGCTGGAAGCTTGGCCCCGGTGATGTACTGGGCCGTACGCACTACCCTCTGTAGTGCCTTGCGGTCGGAGGCCGAGCAGTTGCCATACCAGGCAGTGATGCAACCCGTCACAATGCTCTCGATGGTGCAGCTGAAAAACCTTTTTAGGATCTGAGGACCCATGCCAAATCTTTTCAGTCTCCTGAGGGGGAATAGGTTTTGTCGTGCCCTCTTCACGACTGTCTTGGTGTGTTTGAACATGTATGTTGGTGATGTGGATGCCAAGGAACTTGAAGCTCTCAACCTGCTCCACTACCGTCCCGTCGATGAGAATGGGGGCGTGCTTGGTTCTCCTTTTCCTATAGTCCACAATCATCTCCTTTGTCTTGATCACGTTGAGGGAGAGGTTGTTGTCCTGGCACCACACAGTCAGGTCTCTGACCACCTCCCTATAGGCTGTCTCATCGTTGTTGGTGATCAGCCCGACCACTGTTGTGTCATCTGCAAATCTAATGATGGTATTGGAGTTGTGCCTGGCCGTGCAGTCATGAGTGAACAGGGAGTACAGGAGGGGACTGAGCACGCACCCCTGAGGGGCCCCTGTGTTGAGGATCAGCGTGGCGGATGTGTTGTTCCCTACCCTTACCACCTGGGGGCGGCCCGTCAGGAAGTCCAGGATCCAGTTGCAGAGGGAGGTGTTGAGTCCCAGGGCCTTAGCTTAGTGATGAGCTTTGAGGGCACTATGGTGTTGAACACTGAGCTGTAGTCAATGAATAGCGTTCTCATATAGGTGTTCCTTTTGTCTAGGTGTGAAAGGGAAGTGTGGAGTGCAATAGAGATTGCATCATCTGTGGATCTGTTGGTGCGGTATCCAAATTGGAGTGGGTCTAGGGTTTCTGGGATAATGGTGTTGATGTGAGCCATGACCAGTCTTTCAAAGCATTGCATTGCTACAGACGTAAGTGCTACGGGTCGGTAGTCATTTAGGCAGGTTAGCTTAGTGTTCTTTGGCACAGGGACTATGGTGGTCTGCTTGAAACATGTTGGTATTACAGACTCAGACAGGGAGAGGTTGAAAATGTCAGTGAAGACACTTGAAACTTTGTCAGCGCATGCTCGGAGTACATGTCCTGGTAATCCGGCCTTGTCAATGTTGACTTGTTTAAAACCTCTTACATCTAGACGTTCCGCTAGCGGAACACCTGCTCCAATATCCAATGATAGGCGTGGCGCGAATTACAAATTCCTCAAAAATACAAAAACTTCAATTTTTCAAACATATGACTATTTTACAGCATTTTAAAGACAAGACTCTCCTTTATCTAACCACACTGCCCGATTTCAAAAAGGCTTTACAACGAAAGCAAAACATTAGATTATGTCAGCAGAGTACCCAGACAGAAATAATCAGACACCCATTTTTCAAGCTAGCATATAATGTCACATAAACCCAAACCACAGCTAAATGCAGCACTAACCTTTGATGATCTTTATTAGATGACACGCCTAGGACATTATGTTATACAATACATGCATGTTTTGTTCAATCAAGTTCATATTTATATCAAAAACCAGCTTTTTACATTAGCATATGACGTTCAGAACTAGCATACCCCCCGCAAACTTCCGGTGAATTTACTAAATTACTCACGATAAACGTTCACAAAAAACATAACAATTATTTTAAGAATTATAGATACAGAACTCCTCTATGCACTCGCTATGTCCGATTTTAAAATAGCTTTTCGGTGAAAGCACATTTTGCAATATTCTGAGTAGATAGCCCAGCCATCACGGCTAGCTATTTTGACACCCACCCTGACCAAACTCCGATTTACTATAAGAAAAGTTTGATTACCTTTGGTGTTGTTCGTCAGAATGCACTCCCAGGACTGCTACTTCAATAACAAATGTTGGTTTGGTTCCAAATAATCCATAGTTATATCCAAATAGCGGTGTTTTGTTCGTGCGTTCAAGACACTATCCGAAGTGTAAATAAGGGTCACGAGCACGACGCATTTCATGACAAAAAAAATTCTAAATATTCCATTACCGTACTTCGAAGCATGTCAACCGCTGTTTAAAATCAATTTTTATGCAATTTTTCTCGTAAAAAAGCGATAATATTCCGACCGGGAAAGCGTGTTTACATACAAAGAGAGAGAAAATAAAAGCATGGGATCCCCTCGTGCACGAGCCTGAGTCTCATAGTACTGTGACCGGCCACTATCCAAACGCGCTACTGTTTTTCAGCCAGAGCCTGCAAAGCCTCGATTCAGCTTTTTGCCGCCTTCTGAGAGCCCATGGGAGCCGTAGGAAGTGTCACGTAACAGCAGAGATCCCCTGTTTTGGATAGAGATAATCAAGAAGGCCAAGAAATGGTCAGACCAGGTACTTCCTGTACAGAATCTTCTCAGGTTTTGGCCTGCCAAATGAGTTCTGTTATACTCACAGACACCATTCAAACAGTTTTAGAAACTTTGGAGTGTTTTCTATCCAAAGCTAATAATTATATGCATATTCTAGTTTCTGGGCAGGAGTAATAATCAGATGAAATCGGGTACGTTTTTTATCCGGCCGTGAAAATACTGCCCCCTAGCCATAACAGGTTAAAGGTCTTATCGGCTGCGGAGAGTGTGATCACACAGTCGTCCGGGACCGCTAATGCTCTCATGCATGTTTTAGTGTTACTTACCTCAAAGCGAGCATAGAAATGACTTAGCTCATCTGGTAGGCTGTGCTTCCGTTTGTAGTCTGTAATAGTTTACAAGCCCTGCCACATCCGACGAGCGTTGGAGCTGGTGTTGTACGATTCGATCTTAGTCCTGTATTGACGCTTTGCCTGTTTGATGGTTCGTCGGAGGGCATAGCGGGATTTCTTAGAAGCTTCCGGGTTAGAGTCCCGCTCCTTGAAAGTGGCAGCTCTATCGTTTAGCTCAGTGCGAATGTTGCCTATAATCCATGGCTTCTGGTTGGGGTATGTACGTACAGTCACTGTGGGAACAACGTCTTCGATTAACTTATTGATAAAGCCAGTGACTGATGTGGTGTATTCCTCAATGCCATCGGAAGAATATTCCAGTCTGTGCTAGCAAAACAGTCCTGTAGTTTAGCATCTGCTTCATCTGACCACTTTTTTATAGACCGAGTCACTGGTGCTTCCTGATTTAATTTTAGCTTGTAAGCAGGAATCAGGAGGATATAATTATGGTCAGATTTGCCAAATGGAGGGTGAGGGAGAGGCTTGTACGCTTCTCTGTGCGTGAAGTAAAGGTGGTCCAGAGTTTTTTCCCCTTCTGGTTGCACATTTAACTAGAGGTCGACCGATTATGATTTTTCAACGCCTATACCGATTATTGGAGGACCAAACAAAGCCGATACCGATTAATCGGGCAATTTTTTAAAACATTTTTTTATTTGTAATAATGACAATTACAACAATACTGAATGAACACTTATTTTAACTTAATATAATACATCAATAAAATCAATTTAGCCTCAAATAAATAATGAAACATGTTCAATTTGGTTTAAATATAGCAAAAACAAAGTGTTGGAGAAGAAAGTTAAAGTGCAATATGTGCCATGTAAAAAAGCTAACGTTTAAGTTCCTTGCTCAGAACATGAGAACATATGAAAGCTGGTGGTTCCTTTTAACATGAGTCTTCAATATTCCCAGGTAAGAAGTTTTAGGTTGTAGTTATTATAGGAATTATAGGACTATTTCTCTCTATACGATTTGTATTTCATATACCTTCTTATAGGCACTTTAGTATTGCCAGTGTAACAGTATAGTTTCCGTCCCTCTCCTCGCTCCTACCTGGGCTCGAACCAGGAACACATCGACAACAGCCACCCTCGAAGCAGCGTTACCCATGTAGAGCAAGGGGAAAAACTACTCCAAGTCTCAGAGCGAGTGACGTTTGAAACGCTATTAGCGCGCACCCGGCTAACTAGCTAGCCATTTCACATCGGTTACACCAGCCTAATCTTGGGAGTTGACAGGCTTGAAGTCATAAACAGCGCAATGCATTGCGAAGGACTGCTGGCAAACGCACAAAAGTGCTGTTTGAATGAACGCTTACGAGCCTGCTGCTGCCTACCATCGCTCAGTCAGACTGCTCTATCAAATCATAGACTTAATTATAACATAATAACACACAGAAATATGAGCCTTAGTGTCAGGGGTGTCGTAGGGTAAAGCGGACCAAGACGCAGCGGGGAAATGTGCACTCATCTTCTTTTATTAAACGGACAAAGAAGGTAAACCAAAATAAACACGTACACAACAAAAACACAACGACTAATAACAGGCCGGTAAGGCACAGAGCTATACACAGCACAATCTCCCACAAATACTAAAACAAACACATACCTATTTATAGAACCCTCAATCAGAGGCAACGAGAAAACACCTGCCTCCAATTGAGGGTTCAACCCCCAATAAACTAAACATAGAAATACAAAGAACTAGACTAAACATAGAAATACATAAACATAGAACAGTGCCCAAAACCCCGGAATAATAAATCAAACACACCACTAAACACACAACCACCCCGAACCACATAAAACAAATACCCCCTGCCACGTCCTGACCAAACTACAATAACAAATAACCCCTATTACTGGTCAGGACGTGACACTTAGGTCATTAATATGGTCGAATCCAGAAACTATCATCTCGAAAACAAAACATTTTTCCTGTCAGTGAAATACGGAACCGTTCCGTATTTTATCTAACGGGTGGCATCCCTAAGTCTAAATATTCCTGTTACATTGCACAACCTTCAATGTTATGTCATAATTACGTAAAATTCTTGCAAATTAGTTCGTAACGAGCCAGGCGGCCCAAACTGTTGCTTATACACTGACTCTGCGTGCAATGACACAATTTCATCTGGTTAATATTGCCTGCTAACCTGGATTTCTTTTAGCTAAATATGCAGGTTTAAAAATATATACTTCTGTGTATTGATTTTAAGAAAGGCATTGATGTTTATGGTTAGGTACAGTCGTGCCATGATTGTGCTTTTTTCGCAAATGCGCTTTTGTTAACCTCTATGGGCTATGTGGGACGCAAGCGTCCCACCCCTGGTACACCCAATCAACAGGTGAAATATCAAGAGCAATTAAATGTCAAAATTCAAATTTCTCAAACATACAACTATCTTACACCCTTTGAAAGATAAACGTTTCCTTAATCTAACCACGTTGTCCGATTTCAAAAAGGCTTTACGGCAAAAGCATAAAGTTAGATTATGTTAGGAGAGTACATTGACAATAGCTGTGTGTAATGTTTTGTCAATTCAAAGACAGGTGTCACCAAAAGCATTAAACCAGCTAAAATGATGCACTAACTTTTGACAATCTCCATCAGATGACACTCCTAGGACATTATGTTAGACAATGCATGCATTTTGTGTTCTATCAAGTTCATATTTATATCCAAAAACAGCGTTTTACTATGGCGTTGATGTTGAGGAAATCGTTTCCCTCCAATAACCGCCAGTCAAGCAGCACAACAAATTAAATAATTACTATTCGAAAACATTGGTAAAATATTATATTGTCATTCAAAGAATTATAGATTTACATCTCTTGAACGCAACCGGATTGCCAGATTTAAAAATAACCTTACTGGGAAATCACACTTTGCAATAATCTGAGCACTGTGCCCAGAAAAATACGCTTTGCGATACAGACTAACCGCCATGTTGGAGAGATCTAAAATCGAAAATACTATGTAAATAATCCATTACCAAACATGTCAAACGTTGTATAGCATAAATCATTAGTGCCTTTTTTAACCAGAACATGAATAATATTCAAGGCGGACGTTTGCATTCTCTTTTAAAACGTTTTGGAACGAGAGTACCAAACATGAACTCGCGCGCCATAGTCTAATCGGCCACCACCGTTCCAAGGCTCTTGTTCGTTCAGTTCTCACAGTATAAGACTCAAAACACTTTCTAAAGACTGGTGACATCTAGTGGAAGCCATAGGAAGTGCTCAAAAATTAATAAGCCCCTGTGTGTTTCAATGGCATAGGCTTAAAGGTAATTCAACACATCAGGTATCCACTTCCTGTCAGAATTTGTCTCAGGGTTTTGACTGCCATATGAGTTCTGTTATACTTACAGACACCATTCAAACCGTTTTAGAAAATTCAGAGTGTTTTCTATCCAAACCTGAACAATAATATGCATATTCTAGCTTCTGAGTTGGTGTAGGAGGCAGTTAAAAATGGGCACATATTTTTTTCAAAATTCTCAATACTGCCCCCTAGCCCCAACAGGTTTTAAATCATCCCCCGTTTGGCGAAGTCGGCTGTCTTTGTTAGGAAGAAATAGTCTTCACAGTTCGCAACGAGCCAGGCGGCCCAAACTGCTGCATATACCCTGACTCTGTTTGCAAGAGAAGTGACACATTTTCCCTAGTTAAAATAAATTCACGTTTGCAGGCAATATTAACTAAATATGCAGGTTTAAAAATATATACTTGTGTATTGATTTTAAGAAAGACATTGATGTTTATGGTTGGAGCAACGTGTACCTAAGCAATTATATGCAACGCAGGACAGGCTAGATAAACTAGTAATATCATCAACCATGTGTAGTTAACTAGTGATTATGATTTATTGTTTTTTATAAGATAAGTTTAATGCTAGCTAGCAACTTAGCTTGGCCTCTTACTGCATTCGCATAACAGGCAGGCTCCTCATGGAGTGCAATGTAAAGCAGGTGGTTAGAGCGTTGGACTAGTTAACCGTAAGGTTGCAAGACTGAATCCCCGAGCTGACAAGGTAAAAATCTGTCGTTCTGCCCCTGAACAAGGCAGTTAACCCACCGTTCCTAGGCCGTCATTGAAAATAATAATGTGTTCTTATCTGACTTGCCTAGTTAAATAAAGGTCAAAAAAAATATATAAAAAATAAAATAAAATTGGACAAATCGGCGTCCAAAAATACCGATTTCCGATTGTTATGAAAACTTGAAATCAGCCCTAATTTATCGACCATTCCGATTAATCGGTCAACCTCTACATTTAACATGCTGATAGAAATGAGGTAAAACTGATTTAAGTTTCGCTGCATTAAAGTCCTCGGCCACTAGGAGCGGCGCCTCTGGATGAGCGTTTTCCTGTTTGTATATGGCGGTATACAGCTTATTGTGTGAGGTTTTATTGCCAATGTTGGTCTGTGGTTGTATGTAGACAGCTACAAAAAATACAGATGAAAATTCTCTAGGAAGATAGTGTGGTCTAAAGCTTATCATGAGGTACTCTACCTCAGGCGAGCAAAGCCTCGAGACCTTATATATCGTGCACCAGCTGTTGTTTACATATATGCATAGGCCACCGCCCCATGTCTTACCAGAGGCTGCTGTTCTGTCCTTTGAAGAAAAACTCTTTGTCTAATCTGAGATTAATAATCTCAGTTCTGATGTCCAGAAGCTCTTTTCGGTCATAAGAGACGGTAGCAGCAACATTATGTACAAAATAAGTTACGAACAACGCGAAAAAACAAACAAAATAGCACGGTTGGTTAAGAGCCAATAAGACGTTAGCCTTCCCATCCGACGCCATCATGGATACACACACACACACACACACACACACACACACACACACACACACACACACACACACATCACTCACTCACTCACTCACTCACTCACTCACTCACTCACTCACTCACTCACTCACTCACTCACTCACTCACTCACTCACTCACTCACTCACTCACTCACTCAAATAGGCTATTACCAGGCTCCGTAATGCACATCTATTGTGTGCCGTCTGCTAATACATATGACAGTTTTCAGTTGGTCTGAAATGGCAGAATCCTTGTGCAAATATGGCATTGGTCGACACACCCACACCTGTATGGCTTGGTATTACCGGGCGGGCGGGGGGCGGGTGTTCAATAGAGGGAGAGTCAACTTGTGAGTTTGTTATTTACAGGCTGGTTTGGTTTCATAGTCAAATAGGCCCTCCCATTCATATGCTTCGTCACATGCCCATTTTGTCACATTGTCTTTTCTGCTATGCAATGCTTGGATGTCTTGACACTTTTTAATTTAGTTTATGTACTTAGACTTTTACTAGAGCCAGGACGATACCAGTATCGCGATACTCCTTAGTATTGTGGCAAGGAAACAAAGCACAAAGCGGATTTAAATTCTTCAGGAAAACAGCCCTAATGTTGGAAACAAACATCATTATGTTGTCATCCTGAGTCACATTTATTTATTTTCCAAACTACAACACACAATATGTTACAGCAGGTTTTTAAAGGACCAAAGAGTTGTCTGCTTCATGTTTTCATTTTTTGCCATGTAAAAACAATATTGTATCACAGCCCTACTAACTGGTGTTACCCTCACCTGCTATCATCAAACTGGTGTTACCCTCACGTGCTATCATCACAGCCCTACTAACTGGTGTTATCCTCACCTGCTATCATCACAGCCCTACTAACTGGTGTTACCCTCACCTGCTATCATCACAGCTCTACTAACTGGTGTTATCCTCACCTGCTATCATCACAGCTCTACTAACTGGTGTTATCCTCACCTGCTATCATCACAGCTCTACTAACTGGTGTTACCCTCACGTGCTATCATCACAGCCCTACTAACTGGTGTTATCCTCACCTGCTATCATCACAGCTCTACTAACTGGTGTTACCCTCACCTGCTATCATCACAGCTCTACTAACTGGTGTTATCCTCACCTGCTATCATCACAGCTCTACTAACTGGTGTTATCCTCACCTGCTATCATCACAGCCCTACTAACTGGTGTTATCCTCACCTGCTATCATCACAGCTCTACTAACTGGTGTTATCCTCACCTGCTATCATCACAGCCCTACTAACTGGTGTTACCCTCACCTGCTATCATCACAGCTCTACTAACTGGTGTTACCCTCACGTGCTATCATCACAGCCCTACTAACTGGTGTTATCCTCACCTGCTATCATCACAGCCTTACTAACTGGTGTTACCCTCACCTGCTATCATCACAGCCCTACTAACTGGTGTTACCCTCACATGCTATCATCACAGCTCTACTAACTGGTGTTACCCTCACCTGCTACCATCAAACTGGTGTTACCCTCACCTGCTATCATCACAGCCCTACTAACTGGTGTTACCCTCACCTGCTATCATCACAGCTCTACTAACTGGTGTTACCCTCACCTGCTACCATCAAACTGGTGTTATCCTCACCTGCTATCATCACAGCCTTACTAACTGGTGTTACCCTCACCTGCTACCATCAAACTGGTGTTACCCTCACCTGCTATCATCACAGCCCTACTAACTGGTGTTATCCTCACCTGCTATCATCACAGCCCTACTAACTGGTGTTGTCCTCACCTGCTATCATCACAGCTCTACTAACTGCTGTTATCCTCACCTACTATCATCACAGCCCTACTGACTGGTGTTACCCTCACCTGCTATCATCACAGCCCTACTAACTGGTGTTGCCCTCACCTGCTATCATCACAGCCAGACTGACTGGTGTTATCCTCACCTGCTATCATCACAGCCCTACTAACTGGTGTTATCCTCACCTGCTATCATCACAGCTCTACTAACTGGTGTTATCCTCACCTGCTATCACCACAGCTCTACTAACTGGTGTTATCCTCACCTGCTATCATCACAGCCCTACTGACTGGTGTTACCCTCACCTGCTATCATCATCACCTGGGAAAACATAATTCTAAACAGTACACCTGGGAAAGCATCATTCTTAACAGCACACCTGGGAAAACATCATTCTAAACAGCACACCTGGGAAAACACCATTCTTAACAGCACACCTGGGAAAACACCATTCTAAACAGCTTACCTGGGAAAACACCATTCTAAACAGTACACCTGGGAAAACACCATTCTAAACAGCACACCTGGGAAAACACCATTCTAAACAGTTTACCTGGGAAAACACCATTCTAAACAGTACACCTGGGAAAACACCATTCTAAACAGCTTACCTGGGAAAACACCATTCTAAACAGCTTACCTGGGAAAACACCATTCTAAACAGCTTACCTGGGAAAACACCATTCTAAACAGTACACCTGGGAAAACACCATTCTAAACAGCTTACCTGGGAAAACACCATTCTAAACAGCTTACCTGGGAAAACACCATTCTAAACAGAGAACCTGGGAAAACACCATTCTAAACAGCTTACCTGGGAAAACACCATTCTAAACAGCTTACCTGGGAAAACACCATTCTAAACAGCTTACCTGGGAAAACACCATTCTAAACAGCGCACCTGGGAAAACACCATTCTAAACAGATTACCTGGGAAAACACCATTCTAAACAGCTTACCTGGGAAAACACCATTCTAAACAGCTTACCTGGGAAAACACCATTCTAAACAGCTTACCTGGGAAAACACCATTCTAAACAGCTTACCTGGGAAAACACCATTCTAAACAGCTTACCTGGGAAAACACCATTCTAAACAGAGAACCTGGGAAAACACCATTCTAAACAGCACACCTGGGAAAACACCATTCTAAACAGCTTACCTGGGAAAACACCATTCTAAACAGCTTACCTGGGAAAACACCATTCTAAACAGAGAACCTGGGAAAACACCATTCTAAACAGTACACCTGGGAAAACACCATTCTAAACACCTTACCTGGGAAAACACCATTCTAAACAGTACACCTGGGAAAACACCATTCTAAACAGCTTACCTGGGAAAACACCATTCTAAATAGTGCACCTGGGAAAACACCATTCTAAACAGTACACCTGGGAAAACACCATTCTAAACAGCTTACCTGGGAAAACACCATTCTAAACAGCTTACCTGGGAAAACACCATTCTAAACAGAGAACCTGGGAAAACACCATTCTAAACAGCTTACCTGGGAAAACACCATTCTAAACAGAGAACCTGGGAAAACACCATTCTAAACAGAGAACCTGGGAAAACACCATTCTAAACAGCTTACCTGGGAAAACACCATTCTAAACAGCTTACCTGGGAAAACACCATTCTAAACAGCGCACCTGGGAAAACACCATTCTAAACAGCTTACCTGGGAAAACACCATTCTAAACAGCTTACCTGGGAAAACACCATTCTAAACAGCTTACCTGGGAAAACACCATTCTAAACAGCTTACCTGGGAAAACACCATTCTAAACAGAGAACCTGGGAAAACACCATTCTAAACAGCACACCTGGGAAAACACCATTCTAAACAGCTTACCTGGGAAAACACCATTCTAAACACCTTACCTGGGAAAACACCATTCTAAACAGAGAACCTGGGAAAACACCATTCTAAACAGTACACCTGGGAAAACACCATTCTAAACACCTTACCTGGGAAAACACCATTCTAAACAGTACACCTGGGAAAACACCATTCTAAACAGCTTACCTGGGAAAACACCATTCTAAATAGTGCACCTGGGAAAACACCATTCTAAACAGTACACCTGGGAAAACACCATTCTAAACAGCGCACCTGATAGTGGTTCCATATGTGACAGAAATGAAAATCTCTGTTAGAAACTTAAAAAAGGGGGAATCTAAAAATGCAACAACTAGCATGGGATGCTAATATGACTAGGATTATCATCAACTAGCATGGGTTGCTAATATGACTAGGATTATCATCAACTAGCACGGGCTGCTAATATGACTAGGATTATCATCAACTAGCACGGGTTGCTAATATGACTAGGATTATCATCAACTAGCACGGGCTGCTAATATGACTAGGATTATCATCAACTAGCATGGGATGCTAATATGACTAGGATTATCATCAACTAGCATGGGATGCTAATATGACTAGGATTATCATCAACTAGCACGGGTTGCTAATATGACTACGATTATCATCAACTAGCATGGGCTGCTAATATGACTACGATTATCATCAACTAGCACGGGCTGCTAATATGACTAGGATTATCATCAACTAGCATGGGCTGCTAATATGACTAGGATTATCATCAACTAGCACGGGCTGCTAATATGACTAGGATTATCATCAACTAGCACGGGCTGCTAATATGACTAGGATTATCATCAACTAGCATGGGATGCTAATATGACTAGGATTATCATCAACTAGCATGGGATGCTAATATGACTAGGATTATCATCAACTAGCACGGGCTGCTAATATGACTAGGATTATCATCAACTAGCATGGGCTGCTAATATGACTAGGATTATCATCAACTAGCATGGGATGCTAATATGACTAGGATTATCATCAACTAGCACGGGATGCTAATATGACTAGGATTATCATCAACTAGCACGGGATGATAATATGACTAGGATTATCATCAACTAGCACGGGATAATAATATGACTAGGATTATCATCAACTAGCACGGGATGCTAATATGACTAGGATTATCATCAACTAGCACGGGTTGCTAATATGACTAGGATTATCATCAACTAGCACGGGATGCTAATATGACTAGGATTATCATCAACTAGCACGGGCTGCTAATATGACTAGGATTGTACCTTTGGCTTCTGGACAGTGAAAGAAAGTTGATATGAAAACCAATAGAGCAGGAGAGAAACGGCATAACGGTGGGTCCAAAAGGGAAGTACATGGAAATACATTTGCCAAAATTATATAATTACTCCCGTCTATACATAAATACATTAAATTATTAAAAACGCTTCACCAGAAAGCATGGCTTAGCCACAGAGGAATCAAGGATCCTTCATTTCTAAAAAAAAAAAAAAATAGCTTTGGATTGTTTCAGATCACAAGCTCTTAGGCCTATGCCTGTTTGCGAAGCCCTCGGTTTGGGAAGCCCTCAGTTTGGGAAGCCCTCAGTTTGGGAAGCCCTCAGTTTGGGCAGCGCACGTGGCAATAGGCCTAGCTCATTATTGACAGGCTGCTGTCAGTGAAAAGCATCTAAAATATATGTGAAGATAATGTGTCTTGAGTAGAATTTTAAATGTTGAGACAAGAAGAAGGGGAGGGTGGTGAAGATATAGACTAGTCTCTCTCCAGAATGGGAGGTGTGTGTGGTGAAGATATAGACTAGTCTCTCTCCAGAATGGGAGGTGTGTGTGGTGAAGATATAGACTAGTCTCTCTCCAGAATGGGAGGTGTGTGTGGTGAAGATATAGACTAGTCTCTCTCCAGAATGGGAGGTGTGTGTGGTGAAGATATAGACTAGTCTCTCTCCAGAATGCGCTCAGCTGTCTACCTCCAATTCTTGCACATTCATTGTGCAAATTGTTTGCCCTTATATTTGTTATTTTAATCAATTCCCCATTACATACACCTTAGTCAAATACATTTAAACTCAGTTTTTGGCTATTCCTGACATTTAATCTTTGTAAAAATTCCCTGTCTTAGGTCAGTTAGGATCACCACTTTATTTTAAGAATGTGACATTTCTGAATAATAGTATAGAGAATTATTTATTTCTGAATTTTGACCCATTCCTCCTGACAGAGCTGGTGTAACGGAGTCAGGTTTGTAGGCCTCCTTGCTCGCACACGCCTTTTCAGTTCTGCCCACAAATTTTCTATGGGATTGAGGTCAGAGCTTTGTGATGGCCACTCCAATACCTTGACTTTGTTGTCCTTAAGCCATTTTACCACAACTTTGGAAGTATGCTTGGGGTCATTGTCCATTTGGAAGACCCACTTGCGACCAAGCTTTAACTTCCTGACTGATGTCTTGAGATGTTGCTTCAATTTATCCACATAATTTTCCATCCGCATGATGCCATCTATTTTGTGAAGTGCACCAGTCCCTCCTGCAGCAAAGCACCCCCACAACATGATGCTGCCACCCCCATGCTTCACATTTGGGATTGTGTTCTTCGGCTTGCAAGCCTCCCCCTTTTTCCTCCACACATAACGATGGTCATTATGGCCAAACAGTTCTATTTTGTTTCATCAGACCATAGGACATTTCTCCAAAAAGTACAATCTTTGTCCCCATGTGTAGTTGCAAACTGTAGTCTGGCTTTTTTATGGCAGATTTGGAGCAGTGGCTTCTCCCTTGCTGAGTGGCCTTTCAGGTTATGTCGATATAGGACTCGTTTTACTGTGGATATAGATACTTCTGTACCTGTTTCTTCCATTATCTTCACAAGGTCCTTTGCTGTTGTTCTGGGATTGATTTGCACTTTTCTCACCAAAGTACGTTCATCTCGAGGAGACAGAATGAGTCTCCTTCCTGAGCGGTATGACGGCTGCGTGGTCCCATGGTGTTTATCCTTGCGTACTATTGTTTGTACAGATGAACGTGGTACCTTCAGGCGTTTGGAAATTTCTCCCAAGGATGAACCAGACTTGTGAAGGTCTTGGCTGATTTCTTTTGATTTTCCAATGATGTCAAGCAAAGAGGCACTGAGTTTGAAGGTAGGCCTTGAAATACATCCACAGGTACAAATCCAATTGACTCAAATGATGTCAATTAGCCTATCAGAAGCTTCTAAAGCCATGACATAATTTTCTGGAATTTTCCAAGCTGTTTAAAGGCACAGTCAACTTAGTGTATGTAAACTTCTGACTAAAAGCCATCAACAGAAACCCTGTGTGTGTGTGTTTTAGAGGAGTCTCAAGGGGGGAGGGAAGTGTTCTTTCAGCTAATTGTCAGTAATTACTCATTAGTGAAGAAGGTCAAAGTGTTGACGCTTTAATTCTTGCTTTAGTCAAGTAACGTGCCTCACGGCCCCTCCTCTGCCCCTCCTCTCCTCCACCCCTCCTCTCTCCTCTGCCCCTCCCCTCTCCTCTCTCCTCCACCCCTCCTCTCTCCTCCGCCCCTCCTCTCTCCTCCGCCCCTCCTCTCTCCTCCGCCCCTCCTCTCTCCTCTGCCCCTCCTCTCTCCTCTGCCCCTCCTCTCTGCTCTGCCCATCCTCTCTCCTCTGCCCCTCCTCTCCCCTCTGCCCCTCCTCTCTGCTCTGCCC
The DNA here is from genome assembly GCF_965601325.2 of Salmo salar. Classification (NCBI taxonomy): domain Eukaryota; kingdom Metazoa; phylum Chordata; class Actinopteri; order Salmoniformes; family Salmonidae; genus Salmo; species Salmo salar. The sequence continues at coordinate 54,547,497 of NC_138300.1, forward strand.
ATCCTCTCTCCTCTGCCCCTCCTCTCCCCTCTGCCCCTCCTCTCTCCTCCGCCCATCCTCTCTCCTCCGCCCCTCCTCTCTCCTCCGCCCCTCCTCTCTCCTCCGCCCCTCCTCTCTGCTCCGCCCATCCTCTCTCCTCCGCCCCTCCTCTCTCCTCTGCCCCTCCTCTCTCCTCCGCCCCTCCTCTCTCCTCCGCCCCTCCTCTCTCCTCCGCCCCTCCTCTCTCCTCTGCCCCTCCTCTCTCCTCTGCCCCTCCTCTCTCCTCTGCCCCTCCTCTCTCCTCCGCCCCTCCTCTCTCCTCCGCCCCTCCTCTCTCATCCGCCCCCTCCTCTCCCTCCTCCGCCCCTCCTCTCTCCTCCGCCCCTCCTTTCTGCTCCGCCCCTCCTCTCTCCTCTGCCCCTCCTCTCTGCTCTGCCCCTCCTCTCTCCTCCGCCCCTCCTCTCTCATCTGCCCCTCCTCTCTCCTCCGCCCCTCCTCTCTCCTCCGTCCCTCCTCTCTCCTCTGCCCCTCCCCTCTCCTCTGCCCCTCCTCTCTGCTCCGCCCCTCCTCTCTCCTCCGCCCCTCCTCTCTCCTCCGCCCCTCCTCTCTGCTCTGCCCCTCCTCTCTCCTCCGCCCATCCTCTCCTCTCTCCTCCGCCCCTCCTCTCTGCTCTGCCCCTCCTCTCTCCTCCGCCCCTCCTCTCTGCTCTGCCCCTCCTCTCTCCTCCGCCCCTCCTCTCTCCTCCGCCCCTCCTCTCTGCTCTGCCCATCCTCTCTCCTCCGCCCCTCCTCTCTCCTCCGCCCCTCCTCTCTGCTCTGCCCCTCCTCTCTCCTCCGCCCCTCCTCTCTCCTCCGCCCCTCCTCTCTGCTCTGCCCATCCTCTCTCCTCCACCCCTCCTCTCTCCTCTGCCCATCCTCTCTGCTCTGCCCCTCTGCTCTACACAGAACAGAATGCAGCGTCACATATCTATTTTGAGGGCTCAGAGTGCCATGTTAGTCCAACCCATCACACGCACGATCACACTCACACTGACGCATGGACAGACACATGCACATATACACCCGTGCACACAGTTAACACACACACACACACACACACACACACACACACACACACACACACACACACACACACACACTGTACTGATTGCTTCACAGCTGACTGTCCTTTTAAAAAAAAAAATGTATTTCTCTGGTATCTATTATCCCTGTCTATCAAGTCCTCTGTTTTTTTTATTTCTCTGATATCTATTATCCCTGTCTGTCAGTCTTATCATTTTTATTTTATTTCTCTGGTATCTATTATCCCTGTCTGTCAGTCTTATCATTTTTATTTTATTTCTCTGGTATCTATTATCCCTGTCTATCAAGTCCTCTGTTTTTTTTATTTCTCTGGTATCTATTCCCCCTGTCTGTCAGTTATTTTCCTTGAAAACACACAGGGGTACAAAAGATGTCACATGTTTGAGTCCTCCTCCCTGCCAAAATACACAGTGTTCACAGTGTTCAGCCAGTGGTATTAGAGAACATGGACAGAGGGAGGTATGAAAACTAAACGGCCTGCTCCTCGTACCTCAGGGACAGAGGGAGGTATGAAAACTAAACGGCCTGCTCCTCGTACCTCAGGGACAGAGGGAGGTATGAAAACTAAACGGCCTGCTCCTCGTACCTCAGGGACAGAGGGAGGTATGAAAACTAAACGGCCTGCTCCTCGTACCTCAGGGACAGAGGGAGGTATGAAAACTAAACTGCCTGCTCCTCGTACCTCAGGGACAGAGGGAGGTATGAAAACTAAACGGCCTGCTCCTCGTACCTCAGGGACAGAGGGAGGTATGAAAACTAAACGGCCTGCTCCTCGTACCTCAGGGACAGAGGGAGGTATGAAAACTAAACGGCCTGCTCCTCGTACCTCAGGGACAGAGGGAGGTATGAAAACTAAACGGCCTACTCCTCGTACCTCAGGGACAGAGGGAGGTATGAAAACTAAACGGCCTACTCCTCGTACCTCCTCAGATCAACTTGAAGTAAAAGCCTATGTGAGTCAGCTTCTTCTGTCAGTGATTTTAGGGAAACACACACACACACACACACACACACACACACACACACACACACACACACACACACACACACACACACACACACACACACCACACACACACACACACACACACACACATCATTATTACCCTAAAAGCTTTGTTTTGAATTCAAGGTTTAATTTCGCCAATGAGGAAACACATTAGTGTGGTATACCACACATTAACCACTCAATGTGCTAAATGTCTTTATGAATGCTAATTATGTCTTTCAGGGCGACGTGTTTTATGTGGGTCATCGCTTATTATTCCAACTCCACATGAATTTGAAGAGGTGTGTATTATTTGAGCTGTTCCCTGAAGACTTGTTGGGTGTAATAGACTGGTATGAAAGCTGCTCCGGTCTCTACTCTATAGGGAGCAGAGCCTCCAGGCCTGCTAGCTTAACTCCACTGTCAGTCAGGTGCTATGGGCTGCTGAAGGAATTCATTCATTGTCGTTGATTTTCAGTGTGTGTTCCTTTAAATGTCTTGGTCTTGGGTCTTGTTTTGAGTGCACACATTTCGCTCTAGGTCCATACTGTTTTCTGCACCGAGACACATACATAGGAATAGACAGTTCCAGGAATGCAAGGCTTGTTAGACGACACGCACATACACACTCGTGCATGTGCACACACACACACACACACACACACACACACACACACACACACACACACACACACACACACACACACACATACACCATGCTGGACTCTTTTGGCTCTAAGGCACGGAGTGACAGGGACACACACACAGGCGACGTGCAGTGTGCCAACACAGCGCTAACAGGCATGTATGCTGCCCTAATTACAAAAAAAGGCATCCTGGGAACTTACGGACGTGCCTAAAGAAGAGAGGAGAGTGAAAAGAGAGATCCTCCTTTCAGATATAGAGGGGAGGAATTGTAGAGTTAAACGAGTTGATCCACTACTGCAAACGGTTCCTCTGGGATTGATCAGAGAATAATCTGGTTAATCCCATAAACGACGTGGGTGGACTTTGCCTCGCTCCCTCCTTTTCCCTTCGTCCCTCCCTCCCTCTCTTTCCTCTATCCCTCCCTCTCTGCCCTCTCGTCTCTCTCTCCTGTCGGAGCAGGAGCAGGAGTCAGAGTACGTCCTTCTCTCCAGCTGCTAGGGAGGCTCTGTTCTTTGGCAAGGTGGTTCGGCTGGCACCCCTCTCCACCCTCTCTGGAGCCATGTGGCACCCTATGGCATCAGCCTCATCTGGAAGCCCCATAAGGGAGCTGGGTTATATGCACTGTGAGTACTGCAGGACTGGGACAGAAGGGAGCTGGGTTATATGCACTGTGAGTACTGCAGGACTGGGACAGAAGGGAGCTGGGTTATATGCACTGTGAGTACTGCAGGACTGGGACAGAAGGGAGCTGGGTTATATGCACTGTGAGTACTGCAGGACTGGGACAGAAGGGAGCTGGGTTATATGCACTGTGAGTACCGCAGGACTGGGACAGAAGGGAGCTGGGTTATATGCACTGTGAGTACTGCAGGACTGGGACAGAAGGGAGCTGGGTTATATGCACTGTGAGTACTGCAGGACTGGGAGACTGACGGACATACTCCTAAGAGTAAAGATCGTGGATCAGGGAGGTGAATAGTAAAGACTATAGATCAGAGAGGTGAATAGTAAAGACTATAGATCAGGGAGGTGAATAGTAAAGACTATAGATCAGGGAGGTGATTAGTAAAGACTATAGATCAGGGAGGTGAATAGTAAAGACTATAGATCAGGGAGGTGAATAGTAAAGACTATAGATCAGGGAGGTGATTAGTAAAGACTATAGATCAGGGAGGTGATTAGTAAAGACTATAGATCAGGGAGGTGAATAGTAAAGACTATAGATCAGGGAGGTGAATAGTAAAGACTATAGATCAGGGAGGTGAATAGTAAAGACTATAGATCACGGAGGTGAATAGTAAAGACTATAGATCAGGGAGGTGAATAGTAAAGACTATAGATCAGGGAGGTGATTAGTAAAGACTATAGATCAGGGAGGTGATTAGTAAAGACTATAGATCAGGGAGGTGAATAGTAAAGACTATAGATCAGGGAGGTGAATAGTAAAGACCATATATCAGGGAGGTGAATAGTAAAGACTATAGATCACGGAGGTGAATAGTAAAGACTATAGATCAGGGAGGTGAATAGTAAAGACTATAGATCAGGGAGGTGAATAGTAAAGACTATAGATCAGGGAGGTGAATAGTAAAGACCAGATACCAGGGAGGTGAATAGTAAAGACTATAGATCAGGGAGGTGATTAGTAAAGACCATATATCAGGGAGATGAATAGCAAAGACTATAGATCACGGAGGTGAATAGTAAAGACTATAGATCAGGGAGGTGAATAGTAAAGACTATAGATCAGGGAGGTGAATAGTAAAGACCATATATCAGGGAGGTGAATAGTAAAGACTATAGATCAGGGAGGTGAATAGTAAAGACCAGATACCAGGGAGGTGAATAGTAAAGACTATAGATCAGGGAGGTGAATAGTAAAAACTATAGATCAGGGAGGTGAATAGTAAAGACTATAGATCAGGGAGGTGAATAGTAAAGACTATAGATCAGGGAGGTGAATAGTAAAGACTATAGATCAGGGAGGTGATTAGTAAAGACTATAGATCAGGGAGGTGATTAGTAAAGACTATAGATCAGGGAGGTGAATAGTAAAGACTATAGATCAGGGAGGTGAATAGTAAAGACTATAGATCAGGGAGGTGAATAGTAAAGACTATAGATCAGGGAGGTGAATAGTAAAGACTATAGATCAGGGAGGTGAATAGTAAAGACCAGATACCAGGGAGGTGAATAATAAAGACTATAGATCAGGGAGGTGAATAGTAAAGACCATATATCAGGGAGGTGAATAGTAAAGACTATAGATCAGGGAGGTGATTAGTAAAGACTATAGATCAGGGAGGTGCATAGTAAAGACTATAGATCAGGGAGGTGAATAGTAAAGACCAGATACCAGGGAGGTGAATAGTAAAGACTATAGATCAGGGAGGTGAATAGTAAAGACTATAGATCAGGGAGGTGATTAGTAAAGACCAGATACCAGGGAGGTGAATAGTAAAGACTATAGATCAGGGAGGTGAATAGTAAAGACCAGATACCAGGGAGGTGAATAGTAAAGACTATAGATCAGGGAGGTGAATAGTAAAGACCATATATCAGGGAGGTGAATAGTAAAGACTATAGATCAGGGAGGTGAATAGTAAAGACTATAGATCAGGGAGGTGAATAGTAAAGACTATAGATCAGGGAGGTGATTAGTAAAGACTATAGATCAGGGAGGTGCATAGTAAAGACCAGATACCAGGGAGGTGAATAGTAAAGACTATAGATCAGGGAGGTGAATAGTAAAGACCAGATACCAGGGAGGTGAATAGTAAAGACTATAGATCAGGGAGGTGATTAGTAAAGACCATATATCAGGGAGGTGAATAGTAAAGACTATAGATCAGGGAGGTGATTAGTAAAGACTATAGATCAGGGAGGTGAATAGTAAAGACTATAGATCAGGGAGGTGAATAGTAAAGACTATAGATCAGGGAGGTGAATAGTAAAGACTATAGATCAGGGAGGTGATTAGTAAAGACTATAGATCAGGGAGGTGAATAGTAAAGACTATAGATCAGGGAGGTGAATAGTAAAGACTATAGATCAGGGAGGTGAATAGTAAAGACTATAGATCAGGGAGGTGAATAGTAAAGACTATAGATCAGAGAGGTGAATAGTAAAGACTATAGATCAGGGAGGTGAATAGTAAAGACTATAGATCAGGGAGGTGATTAGTAAAGACTATAGATCAGGGAGGTGCATAGTAAAGACCAGATACCAGGGAGGTGAATAGTAAAGACTATAGATCAGGGAGGTGAATAGTAAAGACTATAGATCAGGGAGGTGATTAGTAAAGACCATATATCAGGGAGGTGAATAGTAAAGACTATAGATCAGGGAGGTGAATAGTAAAGAGCAGATACCAGGGAGGTGAATAGTAAAGACTATAGATCAGGGAGGTGAATAGTAAAGACTATAGATCAGGGAGGTGAATAGTAAAGACTATAGATCAGGGAGGTGAATAGTAAAGACTATAGATCAGGGAGGTGAATAGTAAAGACTATAGATCAGGGAGGTGATTAGTAAAGACCATATATCAGGGAGATGAATAGTAAAGACTATAGATCAGGGAGGTGATTAGTAAAGACCATATATCAGGGAGGTGAATAGTAAAGACTATAGATCAGGGAGGTGAATAGTAAAGACCAGATACCAGGGAGGTGAATAGTAAAGACTATAGATCAGGGAGGTGATTAGTAAAGACTATAGATCAGGGAGGTGAATAGTAAAGACTATAGATCAGGGAGGTGAATAGTAAAGACTATAGATCAGGGAGGTGAATAGTAAAGACTATAGATCAGGGAGATGAATAGTAAAGACTATAGATCAGGGAGGTGAATAGTAAAGACTATAGATCAGGGAGGTGATTAGTAAAGACCATATATCAGGGAGGTGAATAGTAAAGACTATAGATCAGGGAGGTGAATAGTAAAGACCAGATACCAGGGAGGTGAATAGTAAAGACTATAGATCAGGGAGATGAATAGTAAAGACTATAGATCAGGGAGGTGAATAGTAAAGACTATAGATCAGGGAGGTGAATAGTAAAGACCAGATACCAGGGAGGTGAATAGTAAAGACTATAGATCAGGGAGGTGAATAGTAAAGACTATAGATCAGGGAGGTGATTAGTAAAGACCATATATCAGGGAGGTGAATAGTAAAGACTATAGATCAGGGAGATGAATAGTAAAGACTATAGATCAGGGAGGTGAATAGTAAAGACTATAGATCAGGGAGGTGAATAGTAAAGACTATAGATCAGGGAGGTGAATAGTAAAGACCAGATACCAGGGAGGTGAATAGTAAAGACTATAGATCAGGGAGGTGAATAGTAAAGACTATAGATCAGGGAGGTGATTAGTAAAGACCATATATCAGGGAGGTGAATAGTAAAGACCAGATACCAGGGAGATGAATTTATTCAGGCATTCAGTGGCAGTGCAGAGGGGATCTATAGGATTGTGTGGTGTGTGTGGTGTGTGTGTGGTTTATAGTGTGTGTGTGTGTGTGTGTGTGTGTGTTTGGTAACACGTTTGCAACACTGCGAAGTCCTGAAAATGTTGTTTTCAAACGGGGTTAAAGACACTGTCTTTAAACTGTCTTTTTGTATTCAGTGTCGTTTTATGGGCTGTTGTTTTGTTGTTTATAGTATGATCTTTTGCTACTTACCCAGAGTCAGATGAAGTCATGGATATGTCTCTGTCTATCCCTTTAAGCATCTGGATAGATGCGTTCTTCTGTTCTGGGCTTTGTTTTCATTTGATGAGTTCCTTTACTGCAGTATGTTCGGTGGTTATTTTGTAATATGTGCTTTATGGTATGTGAGGGCTGTTTATAGACTTGTGGTTTATGATACTGTTTGAATTGGCTGATAGCTGTTACTGTAAGTCAGAATGTGGGCTGTAAGTGTTACAAAGTAGAGCGGGTTTGGGGGGGGGGGGCGTGTTTTGGTCAGGGGGCTCCTATAAGGGGAACAGACTGGGCCTGTTCTGTGTCTTGGTTTAGATGAATGAAGTTTGGTTTGAATGTGTTCTGTTACCTGCCTCTTATTTGGTGATCTTAGTTATTTTAACTATTGTCATATGGTGTCATGGATGATTGCGTATGAAATAAGAAGAGGTCAGAAAACGATTTCATGTGTGAAACAGGCACACAGACTGAGAGAGAGAGAGAGAGAGAGAGAGAGAGAGGAGAGAGAGAGAGAGAGAAAAATGATGGTGAGTGTGGAAGCCCTCTGTTCAGGGTTCAAAGGTGGTCGTTGAGGTGATGTCACCACCAAGCTATCACCATAACAACTCTCTCTCATTCTCTGCATCTGCACTCTGCCTAGTGTTACCTTCAGCATATCTATCTATCTCTCAACACCTCCCTCTCCCTCTCTCTCTCTGTTGCCTGTCACTCTGATCTCTCCATCACCCCTCTTCCTCTGTGTTTTTCCCCTCCTCTGGTTGGCGAGGTGTTGGAGGTGTTGATGTGATCCTTTTACACACAGACAGAAGAGAGACACAGACAGGGTCCTGTCGCTAGCCATTATCAGCCGAGAGGACCGACACAGTGTGTGTGCGTATGTGTGTGTGTGTGTGTGTGTGTGTGTGTGTGTGTGTGTGTGTGTGTGTGTGTGTGTGTGTGTGTGTGTATTTTTGCGGCAGAGCTGCGATGAGTTGGTTATATTTTTGTATTGAGCATACATCTCCATACACCTTTGTTAACTGGTTGTGTGCCATAATTTTACCTTCCTTATTTACAATGTCATTCATGAACATGATACCTTCCTTAAAAAAAATGTCCCAAGAAAAGGGTTCTTTCCTCTATCAGTTTAGCCATATTAGTTGCTGTAATATTTGTTCTGCCTCTTCTGGAGGATGAAATTGTAATTTTAACCAACGTTGTATAGCTTTGTTTAAAAAGGAGGGTACTTTAAAGAGGGATCAATTGTCAATTCACCGGAAATGGTTGGTTTTAATCTGTATAGCGGCAAAAAAGACCCCTTTTTGTTTTTCTTAGTAGACTGCTGGAAAACCAGTTTGGATTTATATATAATTTCGTTAGGCTTTAGGAGAGAAGTTTAATTTTTAATGTAATTTTTTTTCACCTTTATTTAACCAGGTAACTAGGTAGGCTAGTTGAGAACAAGTTCTCATTTACAACTGCGGCCTGGCAGTTAATGCCTTTAACCCTCAGAACTCATGTTCATTATATAAATATGCCCGTTTTAACTTTATCTGGTTTGCCAATCCAAATGAAATGAAAAAAAAAATGTGTCACATGATTTGACAAAGGATTCTCTGGGAGTTAGTAGAGCCATTAATAAATATGTTAACTGCGACATCACTAAAGAATTAATCAGGGTCATTTTCCCAAAGATGGACAGATGTTTCCACGGTTTCAAGATCATATATATTTTTCTATCACTCAACTCTTTCGGGAAAGCGTTTTGGTCACCTTTCATCGACTCTTCTGACAGAACCACCCACCAAAGAAGGACCAAGCAGCGGAGGAAGAAGCAGCAGGAGAAGTATTTGGAGTCATGGACGTGGGAGGAGATCCTCGATGGCAAGGGTCCATGGAGCCAGGCTGGGGAGTACCAGCACCCGAAGGCGGAGCTGGAGGAAGCGAAGAGGGAACGACGGAGGTACGATTCATTGTATCCTCCTATTCAGGAGGTGGAGAGGCATAAGGGGAGTGTTGCTAGGTCAGGGGGGAACCCTGACCTAACTTCCCGGGAATTCGGAGGGAGCCATGGAGGAAACCAGAGCCGGTCGAGGAGACAAGAGCGGATGACGACGCTGGATTCCGGAGAAAGGGACTAGTGGAGAGCGCACGACGGAGCAGACGCACAGAGGGAGGAGCTAGGCAGCATGGAGGTATGCGCACTTTGTCGCCCATAAGCACTCAGAGCCCGGTGCGGTCAGTACAGGCTCCGCAACGTTGTCGTGCGACAGCTAGCCGGCAGCCAGGGAAAAGTGCGCCGGCGCAGCATATCTGGCCTCCAGTGCGGCTCCTCGGCCCAGGATATCCCACGCCTGCTCCACGCACGATACCCTGCATTCCCCAGCACAGCCCAGTTCGTCCTGTGCCAGCGCTTCGCCCTTGCCGGGCTTGAGTGAGCATGGAGCCAGGACGGGTTATGCTGGCTGTAAGTGTCAGACCTCCAGGGAGAATCCTGGGCCCAGGATATCCTACGCCTGCTCCAGGTACGGTGCGCCGCATTCCCCAGCACAGCCCAGTTCGTCCGTTGCCAGCGCTCCGCCCTTACTGGGCTATAGTCAGCATTGGGCCGGGGCGGGTTGTGCCAGCCCTGAGCGCCAGACCTCCAGCGACGCCTCTCAGCCCGGGGCCTCCAGCGACGCCTCTCAGCCCAGAGTCTTCGGAACGGGAGCTACGCCCAGAGCCACCTCCGTAGTGGGAGGATTGGCGACGGGGGGGGGGGGGGGGGGGTGTAGCACAGGAACCGTCGTTGACGGTGGCCATCCTCCCTTCCCTCCCTTTAGGTTTGGGGTTGGTTTTGTGGGTTTTTTTTGTTTTGGAGGTGCAGTCGGGGTCTGCACCTTTGGGGGGGGGTGGGGGGGGGGGGTACTGTCACGTCCTGACCAGTAAAGGGGTCATTTGTAATTGTATTATGGTCAGGGCGTGGCAGGGGGTGTTTGTTTTGTGTGTTTTGGGGTTTTTTGGTTCTAGGGGATTTTGGTTCTAGTTTTCTATCTCTATGTTTCTTTTTCTATGTGTGGCCAAGTATGGCTTCCAATCAGAGGCAGGTGCCTTTCGTTGTCTCTGATTGGAAGCCATACTTAGGCAGACTGTTTTTCCTGTGTTTTTGTGGGTGGTTGCTTTCTGTATAGTCTGTGTACCTTGCAGAACTGTTGATTGTCGATTTGTTGTTTTCGTTTAAGTGTTCACTTTATTAATAATAAAAGAAGATGAGCACTATGCCAGCTGCGTTTTGGTCACCTTTCATTGACTTTTCTGACATCAACACCATTTAATCGGGAGACCACATGGCAGTTAAAAATGTGGTATCTTTTAGATACCCAATCTCTAATATAGTACTCTTATCATAGTTGGGTTTTAGACCAGATAAACTGGAAATCTTCTCCAGGTCCTCAATAAGGCCCTTCAAGGTTATTGATTGAGGACTCAAGAGAAAACTTGAATCGTCAGCATACATTGATATTTTTGTCTCTAATCCATACATTTTTAGCTCCTTAATGTTATCATTAGACTTACAGTGCACTCAGAAAGTATTCAGACCACTTGACTTTTTCCACATTTTCTTACGTTAACAGCCTTATTCTAAAATGGATTAAATAGTGTTTTCCCCCCTCATCAATCTACACACAATACCCCATAATGACAAAACAAAAAGCTTTTTTTTTTTGCAAAAAAAACCTGGAAATATCACATTTACATAAGTATTCAGACCCTTTACTCAGTACTTTGTTGAAGCACCTTTGGCAGCAATTACAGCTTCAAGTCTTCTTGGGTATGACGCTACAAGCTTGGCACACCTGTATTTGGAGAGTTTCTCTCATTCTTCCCTGCAGATCCTCTTAAGCTCTGTCAGGTTGGATGGGGAGCATTGCTGCACAGGTCTCTCTAGAGATGTCTGATCGGTTTCAATTCCAGGCTCTGGCTGGGCCACTCAAGGACATTCAGAGACTTGTCCCGAAGCCACTGCTGTGTTGTCTTGGCTGTGTACTTAGGGTCATTGTCCTTTTGGAAGGTGAACCTTCTCCCCAGTCAGGTCCTGAGCGATCTGCAGCAGGTTTTCATTGAGGATCTCTCTGTACTTTGCTCCATTCATCTTTCCCTCAATCCTGACTAGTCTCCCAGTCCCTGCCCCTGAAAAACATTCCCACATCATGATACTGCCACCACCATGCTTCACTGTAGGAATGCTGCCAGGTTTCCTCCAGACGAGACACTTGGCATTCAGGCCAAATAGGTCAATCTTGGTTTCATCAGACCAGATAATCTTGTTGAGAGTCTTTATGTGCCTTTTGCCAAACTCCAAGCGGGCTGTCATGTGCCTTTTACTGAGGAGTGGCTTCCGTCTGGCCACTCAACCATAAAGGCCTGATTGGTGGAGTGCTGAAGAGATGGTTGTCCTTCTGGAAGGTTCTCCCATCTCCACAGATGAACTCTAGCACTCTGTCAGAGTGACCATTGGGTTCTTGGCCACCTCCCTGACCAAGGCCCTTCTCCCCTGATTGCTCAGTTTGGCCGGGCAGCCAGCTCTAGGAAGAGTCTTGGTGGTTCCTAACTTCTTCCATTTAAAAATTATGGAGGCCACTTTGTTCTTGGGGACCTTCAATGCTGCAGACATTCTTTGGTACCCATCCAAAGATCTGTGCCTTGGCACAATCCTGTCTCGGAGCTCTACAGACAATTCCTTTGACATCATGGCTTGTTTTTTGCTGTGAGACCTCATATAGACAGGCGTGTGCCTTTCCAAATCTTGTCCAATCAGTTGAATTTACCACAGGTGGACTCCAATCAAGTTGTAGAAACATCTCAAGGATGATCAATGAAACAGGATGCACCTGAGCTCAATTTCGAGTCTCATAGGAAAGGGTCTGAATATTTATAGAATACGTTTATTTAAAAAGAAAATTATATAAATTAGCAGTAATTTAGAATTACCTGTTTTTGCTTTGTCATTATGGGATATTGTGTGTAGATTTCTGAGGATTGTTTTTATTTCATCCATTTTAGAATAAGGCTGTAAAGTAACAAAATGTAACATAACAAAATGTTTGCAGCATAGATGGTCCCCAAGAACACAGGGAATAAAGTCAAGGGGTCTGAATACTTTCAGAAGGCACTGTATTTCCCATTCCTTTTGCTTCATCCCTCTCAACCATAACTTTTTTTATAGCTAACAGTTCAATGGCCCTAATAAGTATAGTGTCAGAGGACAACCTTATTTTACACCTCTTGACAATTCAAATTTCTCAGAAGGATTGTTGTACATTACTTTTAGCCATTTTATGAGAGATTCTCCAAAGTAAAAAATTAAAGGAAAATCTGATTTCAAGATTATACCTGGTTTCCCTGCGTTCTCAAAGTTTTCAATTATTTCTGGTAGTTGTCTAATGTTGACTCCAATATATTTGCCTTTTAAGAATCCCGCCTGATCGTGATGAATAATGTCTGATAGGACCTTTTTAATTATATGATCAATACATTTTGCCAATATTTTTGCATCATAACATTGAAGGGTGAGGACACTCCAATTTTTTAAAGAGACAGGGTCTTTGTTCTGCCCCCTAGTTCCTGATTCAGTAGGAGCGAGATCAGTCCCTCTTTTTGTGTGTCAGACAATTCGCTTCATATATTAGTAATTAAAACATGATAGTAATGAATCTTTCAGTAGTTCATAAAAAGTTTGATATATCTCTTGGAATGCCACCGAGGCTAGGTGGTTTTCCCCATCTGAAAGGAATCAATTGCCAACCATAGTTTGTCCTGTGACATCACAAGATCTCACTCAAAACCCATCATCAAATGAGGTTGGAGGAACTTGTTTTAAATATTTTACTCCCTCATTCAATATCTCCTTTGGTGAGATAAGGATTTCTCCATTGTTTGTAGCTATTTTCTGTAGGTTATTTTTGTTCGCTTAGGGAAGGAAAAAAAAAATCGCCATTCTCCATCCAATTTTGTCTGTTGTTATTTTTTTTTAAATAAATGAAACCTGATCTTTCCTGAATAAGTTCTCTTTTTGTTTTGTGTCTAGATTATTCATTGCTTCTGTCTTGGCTACATAGGCTACTTGCAGTAGGCCTATCAAACAGGCAAGGATGTCTGGTGGGTGGGTGGCTCAGATGGGTGTCTAGGGTAGGTAGGGGTTGGCACCGTTCCATCATGATCCCGAGTGGCGCAGAGGTCTAAGGCACTACATCTCAGTGCTAGAGGCGTCACTACAGACCCTGGTTCGATTCCAGGCTGTATCACAACCAGCATTGATTGGGAGTCCCATAGGGCGGCGCACAATTGGCCCAGCGTCGTTAGGGTTTGGCCGGGGTAGGCCGTCATTGTAAATAAGAATTTGTTCTTAACTGACTTGCCTAGTTAAATAAAATAAATAAATGATAGGACAAAAATAAGTTTCTGAAGTTTCACAGCTTTTGTTTACTTTATTATTTTATTATTTATTTGTAAATGTATTTCCCATCTCTGTGCAAAAGTGGAAACTCAGTCTCTATGGTACAACTCTTACTCGCAGACACGCATGGACTCAGACATTCACACCCGCTTTTCTCACTCACTCACTCACTCACTCACTCACTCACTCACTCACTCACTCACTCACTCACTCACTCACTTTCTTCTCATTAGACTCACGCAGACACATGGGCACTCCCATCTCCCAACACGACTGCACCCCCTTCTATGCCTTCTTTTTATAGTGTTTTTATTTCCACCTTGTTGATTCTTGACTAATTTCAGGCTTTTAAGTACTTTAGTGTTCCAGTTCCTTGTATTTTGGGGATTTATTATAGAAGTTTTTGTCCTTCTTCTGATGCTGTCATTTATCTATATAACATTTGTGACTCGTTTCAGGATACTAGGTGTATGTCGCGGCTCACTACTTCACAGGAGAGCCATTTTAACTTAAACTTACATTTTTATCAAAATGCGTTTTTTTTGGCAGAAAGGCCTTCTGGAACATGTGAACCTTCATGTGCCTTAATAACAAACATGTATGCCATCTGTAAATACGAATAAAATTGTTAAATTACGAGCCTAGTTGGTTTAGCCACGGAAAAAGTGAGCAACCTTCCTGCTAGTCATGATTAGCTGAGATAATGAGTGGGCTGGACATGCTGAGAGATGAGTTTAGATTGGTCTGCCATGTAGCATGCTTCTGTCTATAACATGAGCTGGTCAGTATGTGTAGGTAATTATTTCTAATGCAGATTTTTTTAAAGATATCACTTAGTAGAACTGTGTAAGTGTTTCTCTCCACTTTCTGGAAGAACGAGTTTTGAAATCAGTAGAATTAGAGTATGATTGCTAAAGAGATAGAGAAAATTCTGGCAGAGTCGAAAGAAAATACAGTGATCAGAGCGATAGCGTGTCCAGTGTGCGCTCTGAATGCCCCGAGACTGAAACGCTCTGAATTTACAGACACTCTGAGTTTACGAACGCCCAGAGCGCACTCTGGCACTTCAGATTAAATTTACGAACACACCCGTGGTAGTATAAACCAGCCTTCAGTCTTCAAATCTTTGGTTGTTTAGTACATGGCCTCACATGTGAATCCTTAAAGAGATGGTTCCGCCGAAGTCGGTCCCTCTCCTTGGTTCGGGCGGTGTTCGGCGGTCGACGTCATCGACCTTCTAGCCATCGCTGATCCATTTTTCATTTTCCATTGGTTTTGTCTTGTCTTCCTTCACACCTGGTTCCAATCCCATCAATTACATGTTGTGTATTTAACCTTCTGTTTCCCCTTATGTCCTTGTCGGTGATTGTTTGATTGTATGTTATGTGCAAGTTATGTTCTGGTGTGCGACAGGTTTTGTACTCACTTTTATTATTTTGTATATTTTGGTTTTTGGAGTTTTGTGAGCACTTAAACGACTCCGTTCATACCAAGTTTGTTCTCCTGCGCCTGACTTCCCTGCCACCAGCACGCACCCATTACAGATGGGTAGGGCTAAACCTCAACCTCTATGGGCTAGGTGGGACGCTACTCAACAGCCAGTGTAATCCCGTGGCGCGATATTCAAATACCTCAAAAATGCAAAAACCTCAATTTTTCAAACATATGACTATTTTACACCATTTTAAAGACAAGACTCTCGTTAATCTAACCACACTGTCCAATTTCAAAAAGGCTTTACAACGAAAGCAAAACATTAGATTATGTCAGCAGAGTACCCAGCCAGAAATAATCAGACACCCATTTTTCAAGCTAGCATATAATGTCACATAAACCCAAACCACAGCTAAATGCAGCACTAACCTTTGATGATCTTCATCAGATGACAACCCTAGGACATTATGTTATACAATACATGCATGTTTTGTTCAATCAAGTTCATATTTATATCAAAAACCAGCTTTTTACATTAGCATGTGACTAGCATTCCGACCGAACACTGCCGGTGAATTTACTAAATTACTCACGATAAACGTTCACAAAAAACATAACAATTATTTGAAGAATTATAGATACAGAACTCCTCTATGCACTCGATATGTCCGATTTTAAAATAGCTTTTCGGTGAAAGCACATTTTGCAATATTCTAAGTAGATAGCCCGGCATCACAGGGCTAGCTATTTAGACACCCAGCAAGTTTAGCACTCACCAAAGTCAGATTTACTATAAGAAAAATGTTATTACCTTTGCTGTTCTTCGTCAGAATGCACTCCCAGGACTTCTACTTCAATAACAAATGTTGGTTTGGTCCCAAATAATCCATTGATATATCCAAATAGCGGCGTTTTGTTCGTGCGTTCAAGACACTATCCGAAAGGGTAAATAAGTGTGACGAGCATGGCGCAATTCGTGACAAAAAAAAATCGAAATATTCCATTACCGTACTTCGAAGCATGTCAACCGCTGTTTAACCTCTATGGGCTAGGTGGGACGCTTGCGTCCCACCTACTCAACAGCCAGTTGAATCCTGTGGCGCGTTATTCAAATCCTTAGATATGCTATTACTTCAGTTTTTCAAAAATATGACTATTTTACACCATTTTAAAGATAAGACTCTCGTTAACCTCTATGGGCTAGGTGGGACGCTAGCGTGCCACCCGTGGTGCACTCCATCAACAGCAGGTGCATTTCAAGAGCGGCAAATTTGAATCCAAATAAATGTCAAAATTCAAATTTTTCAAACATACAACTATTTTACACCCTTTGAAAGATAAACATCTCCTTAATCTAACCACGTTTTACGATTTCAAAAAGGTTTTACGGCGAAAGCATAAATTTAGAGTATGTTAGGACAGTACATTTACAAGAGTTGTGTGTAATGTTTTGTCAATTCAAAGACAGGGTCACCAAAACCATAAAACCAGCTAAAATGATGCACTAACCTTTTACAATCTCCATCAGATGACACTCCTAGGACATTATGTTAGACAATGCATGCATTTTTAGTTCTATCAAGTTCATATTTATATCCAAAAACAGCGTTTTACTATGGCATTGATGTTGAGGAAATCGTTTCCCTCCAATAACCGGCAGTCAAGTCAGCGTCACAAATTAAATAATTAAAATTAGAAAACATTGGTAAAATATTATATTGTCATTTAAAGAATTATAGATTTACATCTCTTGAACGCAATCAACTTGCCAGATTTAAAAATAACCTTACTGGGAAATCACACTTTGCAATAATCTGAGCACTGCGCCCAGAAAAATACGCGTTGCGATACAGACTAGACGTCATGTTGGGGAGATCTAAAATCGAAAATACTATGTAAATAATCCATTACCTTTGATTCTCTTCATCAGATGTCACTTCCAGGTATCACAGGTCCATAACGAATGTAGTTTTGTTCAAAAAAGCTCATCATTTATGTCCAAAAATCTCCGTCTTGTTAGCACATGATCTAAGCCAGCTGGACTTCTCGTCATGAACGAGGGGAAAAAATATATTTACGTTCGTTCAAACATGTCAAACGTTGTATAGCATAAATCATTAGGGCCTTTTTTAACCAGAACATGAATAATATTCAAGGTGGACGAATGCATACTCTTTTATAACGTATTGGAACGAGGGTACCCAACATGAACTCGCGCGCCAGGTGTCTAATGGGCCATCATCGTTCCATGGCTCTTGTTCGGTCAGATCTCCCTCCAGAAGACTCAAAACACTTTGTAAAGGCTGGTGACATCTAGTGGAAGCAATAGGAAGTGCCAAAATATTCCTCAGCCCCTGTGTTTTTCAATGGGATAGGTTTAAAGGTAATACAACACATCAGGTATCCACTTCCTGTCAGAAAATGTCTCAGGGTTTTGCCTGCCAAATGAGTTCTGTTATACTCACAGACACCATTCAAACAGTTTTAGAAAATTTAGGGTGTTTTCTATCCATATGTAATAAGTATATGCATATTCTAGTTACTGGGTAGGAGTGGTAACCAGATTAAATCGGGTATGTTTTTTTATCCAGCCGTGTCAATACTGCCCCCTAGCCCTAACAGGTTAATCTAACCACACTGTCCGATTTCAAAAAGGCTTTACAACGAAAGCAAAACATTAGATTATATGACGCACTGGAAGCCTGATGCGTGGTGCTGGTACTGGAGGTATCCGCCTGGGAACACGCACCTCAGGGCTAGTGCGGGGAGCGGGAACAGGCCGAGTCGGACTGGGCTGACGCACTGGAAGCCTGATGCGTGGTGCTGGTACTGGAGGTATCCGCCTGGGAACACGCACCTCAGGGCTAGTGCGGGGAGCGGGAACAGGCCGAGTCGGACAGGGCTGACGCACTGGAAGCCTGATGCATGGTGCTGGTACTGGAGGTATCAGCCTGGGAACACGCACCTCAGGGCTAGTGCGGGGAGCGGGAACAGGACGAGTCAGACTGGGCTGACGCACTGGAAGCCTGATGCGTGGTGCTGGTACTGGAGGTATCAGCCTGGGAACACGCACCTCAGGGCTAGTGCAGGGAGCGGGAACAGGACGAGTCGGACAGGGCTGACACACTGGACCGTAGAGGCGTACTGGCGGTCTCGAGCGCAGAACTGGCATCGCTCTTACTGGCTGGATGCCCACTTCCCCCTGGCAAATGCGGGGCGCTGGTATTGCGCATACCGGCCTAAAAATACTTGGCCTCGCCACAGTACCCATTACCCCGAAACACAGGACCTGTCCATTCACTGGTTGCCCAGAAAAAGTATGGGGATTTGGCCTGGGGCTCACTCCTCGCCCAGCCAAACTACCCATGTGCCCCCCCCAAAAAAATTATTGGGGCTGCCTCTCGGGCTTAAACACCAGTCGTGTTCCCCGGTAGCGTTCCCGGTCCTCACTAGACTTCCTCCATGGGCCCTCTCCGGCCAGAATCTGCTCCCACGTCCATTTCTCCCGCCAGTCCATATTGAATTCCCCTTGCTCCTTACTCCGCTACTTGGTCCACTTGTGGTGGGAGATTCTGTAACGGTTGTCGTCGGGAATGGAGGACCAAAACGCAGCAGGAATGTGGATGCTCATCTTGTATTTTTTTTTTTAAAATAAAGTGAACACCAAAATAACAAAATGAAGAATGAACGAACAACAAAACAGTCTTGTCAGGCTCACACACGCAAAACAAGAAACAATCTCCCACAAACACTAAACCAAACACATACCCATATATAGGACTCCCAATCAGAGGCAACGAGAAAACACCTGCCTCCAATTGAGAGTCCAACCCCAATAAACCAGACATAGAAATACAAAAGACCAGAGACCACATAGAAATACAAACATAGAACATTACCCAAAAACCCGGAAATAATAAATCAAACGCCCTACTAAATAAACCACCACCCCGAATCACATAAAACAAATACCCTCTGCCACGTCCTGACCAAACTACAATAACAAATAACCCTTATACTGGTCAGGACGTGACAGTGTTCCTTTATTTGCCCCTTCTATGGGAACGCTCTATTATTTTGAACAGTCATGGAGTAGTCTTGGTGTCTCAGAACAGTTGGTTATCAATGTCCAGATTATCAACAATGAGAGTTACACATCTCCCTTTTAAGTTTATTTTCTATGAAGAGTGGGTACAGTACTTTACGCCGTTCAGTGATTTCCTTAAGGAATTGATCATTTATGCTTATTTTCATGCTGAGTCTTATGTCCAGGCTTTTAACCATTATTTGTCTTTAAAGGATACAAATTTGGCAACGATTGGGCGGTCGTATCGATGTCCTCCTCTCTGACCAAGACAGTGTACGCATTCAAGTTTGATTTTGTTGACAATATCGCCTGGGATCTGTAGTGCTTTAACCTTGAACTCCTTTACCATATTATCTGGATTTTCACCCTCATTCTCTTGGATACCGGTAAGCACCAGATTCCCTCTTGGATTCCGGTAAGCACCAGATTCTCTCTTGGATACCGGTAAGCACCAGATTCTCTCTTGGATACCGGTAAGCACCAGATTCTCTCTTGGATACCGGTAAGCACCAGATTCTCTCTTGGATACCGGTAAGCACCATATTGCCTCTTGGATACCGGTAAGCACCAGATTCCCTCTTGGATACCGGTAAGCACCAGATTCCCTCTTGGATACCAGTGAGCACCAGATTCCCTCTTGGATACCGGTAAGCACCAGATTCCCTCTTGGATACCAGTGAGCACCAGATTCCCTCTTGGATACCGGTAAGCACCAGATTCCCTCTTGGATACCGGTAAGCACCAGATTCCCTCTTGGATACCGGTAAGCACCAGATTGTCTCATATTGATCTAGTTTGTATATCAAGTAAGGATTCTCTTAGAAACGTGTTTTAATATTGCTGTGATTAAATCTATAATACTCAGAGAGTCTGAGAGATGACGAGATGACTGTGATGACAGATGAATCCTACTGATCCTGAGAGAGGACAAGGTGACTGTGATGACAGATGAATCCTACTGATCCTGAGAGAGGACGAGATGACTGTGAAGACAGCTGAATCCTACTGATCCTGAGAGATGACTGTGATGAAAGATGAATCCTACTGATCCTGAGAGAGGACGAGATGACTGTGATCACAGATGAATCCTACTGATCCTGAGAGAGGACGAGATGACTGTGATGACAGATGAATCCTGCTGATCCTGGGAGAGGACGAGATGACTGTGATGACAGATAAATCCTACTGATCCTGAGAGATGACTGTGATCACAGATGAATCCTACTGATCCTGAGAGAGGACGAGATGACTGTGATGACAGATGAATACTACTGATCCTGAGAGAGGACGAGATGACTGTGATGACAGATGAATCCTACTGATCCTGAGAGATGACTGTGATGACAGATGAATCCTACTGATCCTGAGAGAGGACGAGATGACTGTGATGACAGATGAATCCTACTGATCCTGAGAGAGGACGAGATGACTGTGATCACAGATGAATCCTACTGATCCTGAGAGAGGACGAAATGACTGTGATGACAGATGAATACTACTGATCCTGAGAGAGGTCGAGATGACTGTAATGACAGATGAATCCTACTGATCCTGAGAGAGGACGAGATGACTGTGATGACAGATGAATACTACTGATCCTGAGAGAGGACGAGATGACTGTGATGACAGATGAATACTACTGATCCTGAGAGATGACGAGATGACTGTGATCACAGATGAATCCTACTGATCCTGAGAGAGGACGAGATGACTGTGATGACAGATGAATACTACTGATGCTGAGAGAGGACGAGATGACTGTAATGACAGATGAATCCTACTGATCCTGAGAGAGGATGAGATGACTGTGATGACAGATGAATCCTACTGATCCTGAGAGAGGACGAGATGACTGTGATGACAGATGAATCCTACTGATCCTGAGAGATGACTGTGATGACAGATGAATCCTACTGATCCTGAGATAGGACGAGATGACTGTGATCACAGATGAATCCTACTGATCCTGAGAGGACGAAATGACTGTGATGACAGATGAATACTACTGATCCTGAGAGAGGACGAGATGACTGTAATGACAGATGAATCCTACTGATCCTGAGAGAGGACGAGATGACTGTGATGACAGATGAATACTACTGATCCTGAGAGAGGACGAGATGACTGTGATGACAGATGAATACTACTGATGCTGAGAGAGGACGAGATGACTGTAATGACAGATGAATCCTACTGATCCTGAGAGAGGACGAGATGACTGTGATGACAGATGAATCCTACTGATCCTGAGAGAGGACGAGATGACTGTGATGACAGATGAATACTACTGATCCTGAGAGATGACTGTGATGACAGATGAATACTACTGATCCTGAGAGATGACTGTAATGACAGATGAATCCTACTGATCCTGAGAAAGGACGGGATGACTACTGACAGATGAATACTACTGATCCTGAGAGAGGACGGGATGACTACTGACAGATGAATACTACTGATCCTGAGAGAGGACGGGATGACTGTAGTGACAGATGAATACTACTGATCCTGAAAGAGGACGAGATGACTGTGATGACAGATGAATACTACTGTTCCTGAGAGAGGACGAGATGACTACTGTCAGATGAATACTACTGATCCTGAGAGAGGACGAGATGACTACTGTCAGATGAATACTACTGATCCTGAGAGAGGACGAGATGACTACTGTCAGATGAATACTACTGATCCTGAGAGAGGACGAGATGACTACTGTCAGATGAATACTACTGATCCTGAGAGAGGACGAGATGACTACTGTCAGATGAATACTACTGATCCTGAGAGAGGACGAGATGACTACTGACAGATGAATACTACTGACCTCCATTTTTAAGCCCAATGCTCTTAGGTGAATATGTCTAGTCTATGAGAAACAGAGCGATCTGACTAGTAAACACAAACAGTCAGTCTGTCTGGGTGTTTTTCTCTCTCCTTATCTGTCTGCAGTGTGCTGATTGGGCCATGATACATGATGATCTTTCAAATTGTCTCTGTGCAGTACGCTGAGACTGGGGCGCTCTGGTAGTGTGTCACAGTCTGGTCAGGGCAACCTACCCAGGTCAAGGGTCACTGGTGGTGAGTGGGTTAGATGGGAATGAGCAGCGTACCAGTGGAGTCAGAGGGAACAGGGATGTTCCCTTGCCAGCAACAGCACATGCACCAGCCTTATTTCGTTTACCCCCACGGCTTTGTCTCTCTTCCCGTTTTCTCCTCCCCTCTACTCCTACTCCTCTCCCCTCCTCCTCCCCCCCCCTCATACTCCTCTCCTACTCCTCTCCCCTCCTCCTCTCTACTCCTTTTCTCCTCCTCTCTGACTCCTCCCCTCCTCCACTCCAGCTCCTCTCCCTTCCTCCCTTCCTCCTCTCCTCCTCCTCTCCTCCTCCCCTCCTACTCCTCTCCTCCTCTTCTCCTCTCCCCTCCTCCTCTCCTACTCCTCTCCCCTCCTCCTCTCCTCCTCCTCCTCTTCCCTCCACTCCTACTCCTCCTCTCCCCTCCTCTCCTCCCCTCCACTCCAGCTCCTCTCCCTTCCTCCCTTCCTCCTCCCTCCTCCTCTCCTACTCCTCTCCCCTCCTCCTCCCTACCTCCTCTCCTCCTCCTCCTCCTCTTCCCTACCTCCTCTCCTCCTCCTCCTCCTCCCTACCTCCTCTCCTCCTCCTCCTCTTCCCTCCACTCCTACTCCTCCTCTCCCTCCTCTCCTCCTCCCCTCCACTCCAGCTCCTCTCCCTTCCTCCCTTCCTCCTCTCCTCCTCTTCTCTTCCTCCTCTACTACTCCTCTCCCCTCCCCTATTCCCTCTACTCCTACTCCTCTCCCCTCCTACCCTCCTCTCCTCCTCTTCTCCTACTCCTTTACTACTCCTCTCCCCTCCTCCACCTCCTCTCCTACTCCCCTCCCCTCCTACCCTCCTCCAACTCCTCTCCTCCTCTTCCCATCTCACTCCTCCTACCCTCCTCCAACTCCTCTCCTCCTCTTCCTCTTCCCATCCCACTCCTCCTACCCTCCTCCTCTCCCCTCCTCCTCCTCTCCCCCTCTCCCCTCCTCCTCTCCTCCTCCTCCTCTCTCCCCTCCTCCTCCTCCTCCTCTTCCCATCCCCCTCCTCCTCCCCTCTCCTCCTCCCCTTCTCCCCATACCCTGGACTCAGTACTTCAGTAACCACATGAGAATGTTAATTTGGAACGGGACTGGTCAGCTGGTTACTTCTCCTGCTGTTGCTTGTTTGTTGTGTGGCAAAATTTGGCCAGTCTGTCCCCTTCACGCCTGATCGGGAATCGTTGGGTTAGGTCTGGCTGGCCCTGTCCTGTTGTTGTTTGAGTTGAGCTTCTTTATCTCTCAACCAAAAAAATGTGTTATCTCTGTCTGTCTGTCTGTCTGTCTGTCTGTCTGTCTGTCTGTCTGTCTGTCTGTCTGTCTGTCTGTCTGTCTGTCTGTCTGTCTGTCTGTCTGTCTGTCTGTCTGTCTGTCTGTGTCTGTCTGTCTGTCTGTCTGTCTGTCTGTCTCTTTCTGTCTGTCTCAGCACCGACCAAACCATTGATCCTCTTCCTCTTTTGAAATGTTCTGTGCCAATGTGCCAATGTGTCAATGGAACATGATGAAATGTACCCATTCGTTTTGTCATACTTCTGGAAACTTCCCACTGGGCACACCACCTCCTTTCAACGGGAAAATGTAGGTCATATTTAGTTGAGACGTTGATCAATGAGATTTCAACATTTATTCACCCAACTCAAAAAGACAGACAGAAGTTTAATTCCCAATGTATTATCACCATACTTTCAACCATCTAAAAGCACAAGCAAATTTCAATGGAAAAATAATGTCAGATTTTTGGTTTAGTTGTCATCAAAATGTGTTATCACTGTGATTTCAACCATAAACAGAGCCTTCAGAAAGTATTCCTACCCCTTGACTTATTCTACATGTTGTTGCGTTACAGCCTGAATTCAAAATGGATTAAATATATATATTTTCTCACCCATCTACACACAATAGCCCATAATGACAAAGTGAAAGCATGTTTTTAGAAATGTTTATTTATTTTAATTTATTGAAAATTAAATACAGAAATATCTAATTTACATAAGTATTCACACCTCTGAGTCAATACATGTTAGAATCACCTTTACCAGTGATTACAGCTGAGTGTTTCTGGGTAAGTTTCTAAGAGCTTTGCACACCTGGATTGTACAATATTTACACATTATATATTTTTTAAATTCTTCAAGCTCTGTCAAGTTGGTTCTTGATCAAATCAAATTATATTTGTCACATGTGCCGAATACAACAGGTGTAGACCTTACCGTGAAATGCTGAGTACAACAGGGGTAGACCCGACTTTTAAATGCTGAGTACAACAGGTGTAGACCTGACTTTTAAATGCTGAGTACAACAGGTGTAGACCTGACTTTTAAATGCTGAGTACAACAGGTGTAGACCTGACTTTTAAATGCTGAGTACAACAGGTGTAGACCTGACTTTTAAATGCTGAGTATAACAGGTGTAGACCTGACTTTTAAATGCTGAGTACAACAGGTGTAGACCTGACTTTTAAATGCTGAGTACAGCAGGTGTAGACCTGACTTTTAAATGCTAACTTTCAAGCCTTTAACCAACAATGCAGTTTAAAGAAAAATAAGAGTTAAGAAAAGATGTAATGGTACAAAAGTAACACAATAGGTTATATACAGGGTATTACGGTACAGAGTCAATGTGGAGGCTATATACAGGGTATTACGGTACAGAGTCAATGTGGAGGCTATATACAGGGTATTACGGTATAGAGTCAGTGTGGAGGCTATATACAGGGTGTTACATTACAGAGTCAATGTGGAGGCTATATACAGGGGGTACCAGTACAGAGTCAATGTGGAGGCTATATACAGGGTGTTACGGTACAGAGTCAGTGTGGAGGCTATATACAGGGTGTTACGGTACAGAGTCAATGTGGAGCCGATATACAGGGGGTACCAGTACAGAGTCAATGTGGAGGCTATTTTCAGGGGGTACAGGTACCGTGTCAGTGTGGAGGCTATATACAGGGGGTACAGGTACTGTGTCAGTGTGGAGGCTATATACAGGGGGTACAGGTACCGTGTCAGTGTGGAGGCTATATACAAGGGGTACAGGTACCATGTCAGTGTAGAGGCTATATACAGGGAGTACAGGTACCGTGTCAGTGTAGAGGCTATATACAAGGGGTACAGGTACTGTGTCAGTGTGGAGGCTATATACAGGGGGTACAGGTACCGTGTCAGTGTGGAGGCTATATACAGGGGGTACCGGTACAGAGTCAATGTGGAGGCTATATACAGGGGGTACAGGTACCGTGTCAGTGTGGAGGCTATATACAGGGGGTACAGGTACCGTGTCAGTGTAGAGGCTATATACAGGGGGTACAGGTACTGTGTCAGTGTGGAGGCTATATACAGGGGGTACAGGTACTGTGTCAGTGTAGAGGCTATATACAGGGGGTACAGGTACCGTGTCAGTGTAGAGGCTATATACAGGGGGTACAGGTACCGTGTCAGTGTAGAGGCTATATACAGGGGTACAGGTACTGTGTCAGTGTAGAGGCTATATACAGGGGGTACAGGTACCGTGTCAGTGTGGAGGCTATATACAGGGGGTACAGGTACCGTGTCAGTGTAGAGGCTATATACAGGGGGTACAGGTACCGTGTCAGTGTGGAGGCTATATACAGGGGGTATCGGTACTGTGTCAGTGTGGAGGCTATATACAGGGGGTATCGGTACAGAGTCAGTGTGGAGGCTATATACAGGGGGTACCGGTACCAAGTCAATGTGCAGGGCACAGGTTAGTTTATTATTTTACCTTTATTTACCTAGGCAAGTCAGTTAAGAACAAATTCCTATTTACAATGACAGCCTAGGAACAGTGGGTTAACTGCCTTGTTCAGGGGCAGAATGACAGATTTTACCTTGTCAGCTCAGGGATTCAATCTAGCAACCTTTCGGTTACTGGCCCAACGCTCTAACCACTAGGCTACCTGCCCAACGCTCTAACCACTAGGCTACCTGCCTTCAAGGTAATTGAGGTAATATGTACATGTAGGTAGGGGCAAAGTGACTATGCATAGATAATAAACAGTAGCAGCAGCGTAAAAAATATCATTGCTAGACAGCCATTTTCAAGTCTTGCCATAGATTTTCAAGACAATTTAATTTAAAACTGTAACTATGCCACTCAGGAACATTCACTGTTTTCTTGGTAAGCAACTCCGGTGTAGATTTGACCTTGTGTTTTAGGTTATTGTCCTGCTGAAAGGTGAATTCATGTCCCAGTTTCTGGTGGAAGGCAGTTTCCAATGGGATTCTGCAGCGCTGCCTGAAATTAGCACTTTGGATAATGTTTTTAAGGACATACCTCAAATATTTCCTCCCCCCCATCCACCCAGCAAGCGAGCTGATTTAAGACAGGTAAATTGCTGAACCTGGCGCTAGGGCTGGAAAATGCCAGTGTAGCAGTTTTTCCATGACGAAATTGCAAACTAACGTGCGTTTGACATCAGCACCACCTTAACGCCAGCTGAAAATAGAGCCCTCGGTGTCTGCTTTTTACATTTTTACCCACCTATCCATATATGCCCTTCTTTGTGAGGCATTGGAAAGCCTTCCTGGTCTTTGTGGTTGAATCTGTGTTTGAAATTCACTGCTCGACTCAGGGACCTTAACAGATAATTGTATGTGTGGGGTATAGAGTCATTAAAAAAATCACTTTAAACACTATTATATTAAGTCCATGTAACTTATTATGTGACATGTAATTTCTTTCTCCTCAACTTATTTATTCTTGCCATAACAAAGGGGTTGAATTCTTATTGACTCAAGACATTTCAGCTTTTCATTTTTATTAATTTGTAAACAGTTGTTTGTAACATAATTCCACTTTGACATTGTGGGTTATTGTGTGCAGGCCAGTGACACACACTCTCAATTTAATCAATTTTAAATTCAGGCTGTAACACAACAACATATTTAGAAAATGACAAGGGGTATGAATACTGTCAACCCCTTTCTTATGGAAAGCCTAAATAAGTTCAGGAGTAAAAATGTGCTTAACAAGTCATATACTGTAATAAGTTGCATGGACTCAATAATTGTGTTTAATATGATTTTTGAATGACTACCTCATCTTTGTACCTGACACATACAATTATCTCTAAGGTCCCTCAGTCAAGCTGTGAATTTCAAACACAGATTCAACCACAAAGGCCAGAGAGGGTTTGTGGTCCCAGAAACTGGGACATGAATTCACCTTTCAGCAGGACAATAACCTACAACACAAGGCCAAATCTACACTGGAGTTGCTTACCAAAAAAAGTGAACGTTCCTGAGTGGCCAAGTTACAGTTTTGACTAAAAACATCTTGAAAATCTTTGGCAAGACCTGAAAATGGTTGTCTAGCAATGATCAACAACCAATTTGACAGATCTTGAAGAATTTAGAAAAGAATAATGGGCAAATGTTGTGCAATCCAGGTGTGGAAAGATCTTAGAGACTTACCCAGAAAGGTGCTTCTACAAAGTATTGACTCAGGGGTGTGAATAAAGTATTGACCCTATTGTGTGTAGATGGGTGAAAAATAATCTATTTAATCCAATTTGATTTCAAGCTGTAACACATCAAAATGTGGAATAAGTCAAGGGGTATAAATACTTTCTGAAGGCACTGTATAATTAATTGTGTTTGATTGACAACGCAACCAAATATCAACATTTAAAGGATATCTAATATTTGGATAGTTTCATCTGAGCCACTGGCTTAATCCTATAATTTAACTTTGATATTTGGTTTAGTTGGAGATGTGAATCCAACATATAATTTGTTAACTTGTTAATAGTTCATGGGATATTTACTGTATTGCAAAAGTGCTATTGGATTGTGTTTGGTTGTCAACGCAACCAAATATCAACATTTAAAGGAGATGTATATTTTGTGCCACTGACTTAGTCTGGCTTTAATTCCAGTTTGTCTACAAATGAATAATGGATATGTTGGATTCACGTCTCCATCTCAACCAAACATCAAAGTTAAAGAATATGACCAAATCAAACTTTATTTAAAATGCATTAAGTTTAATCAAACTTTATTTAAAATGCATTTAAAGTTTAATTTGATTTAGTCCTATTCTTTAATTAAGTGTTCTTTTTGGTTGAGGTGGACACTTGAATCCAACATATCAATTATTCATTTGTAGACAAAGTGGAATTAAAGCCAGACTAAGTCAGTGGTACAGATGGAACTATCCAAGCAGAAGATACATCTCCTTCAAATGTTGATATTTGGTTGCGTTGAAAACCAAACACAATTCAATGTCTAGTTTGTCAACAAATTAATAATTGATACAGTTGTAACGGTTGTCGTGGGATTGAGACCAAAACGCAGCGGGTATATGTGTACTCATCTTCTTTTATTACGGAAAGAAGGGAAAAAACAAAATAAACATGTACACCAAACGACCACAACGACAAATAAACAGTCCTGTAAGGCCATAAGCTATACATGGAACAATCTCCCACAAACACTAAACCAAACACATACCCATATATAGGACTCTCAATCAGAGGCAACGAGAAAACACCTGCCTCCAATTGAGAGTCCAACCCCAATAAACAAAACATAGAAATACAAAAGACTAGACAGAACATAGAAATACACTAACATAGAACAATACTCAAAAACCCGGAAATAATAAATCAAACACCCTAATTCATAAACCACCACCCCGAACCACATAAAACAAATACACTCTGCCACGTCCTGACCAAACTACAATAACAAATAACCCTTATACTGGTCGGGACGTGACAACAGTAGGTTGGATTCATGTCTCTATCTCAACCAAAATTCACAATTAAAGAATAGGACTAAATAAAATCAAACTTTAAATGCATTTTAAATAAAGTTTGATTTGATTTAGTATTTTCTTTGACTTGTTTGGTTGAGATAGAGACGTGAATCCAACATATTAATTATTAACTCAATGATAAAATTTGAAATCCACCAAAGCTTGAAATCCTAGACCTATATTTATGTTATTTAGTAGAAGCGAAATACAGGAGCAATTAGGGTTAAGTGCCTTGCTCAAGGGCACATCTACGGATTTTTCACCTAGTCAGCTCAGGGATTTGAACCAGCAAACCTTTCAGTTACTGGCCCAACACTCATAACTCTTAGGCTCCTGTCTATTTTAGTTAAACCCTGGGTTGAATTGAAACAATAGCTGTTGATGACTTTGCAATATATAGTCCTAAATAGTCTCATTGATGCTATATGACTTATAGAGTATGGTTATATTTCATTTGGTCTCTTAAACCTACCCTTTGGAATGACTTCGCAAATATATTTAGTTATTAAGATATCTTTCAATAATGATTCTCATGATAGCACATTGGTATTAGTCAGTGACAAATATCAAAGCTAATCAGGGCTGGGCTCGTGAGACCAAATTAATAATTGTAGAAAGATCAACTCTCCAGGAGGAGGTGCTGCCCAGCCTGTTGTTTTTTCTTCTGATAGTGGGTATACAGTAACGTTGATCACACGTTGTTTCAAAGGTACACATTTGACATATTTTATACAAGGTTTGTCTGTTGAACATTTTTACAATGATAACCTAATCCTGTGGATGAAATGTCACTCTCAAAACAACAGTTTAGTATTTTTTTCAAATTCAATGTATATATTTTCCACGTAGATAAGATTCCACGTCACAATATGTTGACAAATTACGTCAAAACAACATTGATTCAGCCAGTTTGTGTCCAGTGGGATTTTGTTGTCCATAGATTGATGAGGGGATTTGCGTACTTCCCCTTTTAGATTGAAAGTATCTGCGTTAGGGCAAATCTCTGTTCATGACAGAGAAAGAGTGAAATACAGAAAGTGAGAGGGAGAAAAGTTAACTTTTCACAGTGTGAGTCAGTGAGGGTTTAATACAGGACAGAGTTTAGGGGTCAACAAGGTTCATTCTCTCTAGTTCTGGTCCATCTGTACTGTGTGTTCAGACTTGGCTGAAAAAAAGAAAGGCATAGTCCCAACAAGATCTCACGGTTTTGACTTCACATTCAGACGTTTTGTCCACTTTCTGGGATTGAACACGTGACCCTTGGAGCCAGAGCTTGCAGCTTACGCCCATCCACCATCACCATCCACAACGCCCTAGCAAGACCCAAGCCTACTTGATGGTATTAACAGCTCATTGTTGCCTCTAGTGGCGGGTTATGAAGGCATCTCCCAACATCCTCGGGACGTCAAATTTCAAAGTGAATCTTTGCGACCTGGCTGATAGGGCTGTGTTTTTCTGTATTATGTTTTAAAAAAACATTTGGTCTCTGAGCTCACACAGGAAATTCTGCTAAGATTTATTGAGAGAAACTGGGAACTCATCTGGAATCCCATCAGAAGCATGTGGATTGTTAGTATGACATAATGATTGTTACATACGCATCAAGGAAGAGGGAACGCAACACCCTGCTACAACTCAACTCCCCGTGGAGTGAAAGAGGTATGGGACTGTATGTGCGAGTAAGGATGACAAAGGCAGAGAATTGCACGGTTTACAGGGAATTTATTCCGTCACACGGTAATTTTGGGGAAAAGAGGCTGGTCGGAACCAAAGCAAAGAAAGTAAATGTCAAAGCCCCCTCTCCTACCTTACCTGCCTACCCACTACTTACCTAACTTAGCACCACCTGGTGCACTAACCAAAATACAGGGGGTGGTCCGCCCAGGTCTTACCTAGTGTGCATAGACAGTAAATACTACGGGTTATATAAGCCCGCAGGCCTCTTCCCTAAGCACTCCTTAGGTGCCTTCCCCTTCCCCCCTGGGAACAAATGAAACAGAATAACACAATGTCAATAATAAAAAATAAAAAAACTGCGTCCTATTGACAAACACAGGACATACTAATAAGCTCTCTCTCTCAGCAACAACCAACACAGGACATACTAATAAGCTCTCTCTCTCAGCAACAACCACAGAACATAACCATCAGCTCTATCTGAGAAACAACCAACACAGGATATCGCCCTCATCTCTCTGCTGAGTAACAGAACACTGGCTTATATAGCTGGAGAAGGAGTCTAATGGGATACAGCTAGAGAAGGAGTCTAATGGGATACAGCTAGAGAAGGAGTCTAATGGGATACAGCTAGAGAAGGAGTCTAATGGGATACAGCTGGAGAAGGAGTCTGTAATGGGATACAGCTGGAGAAGGAGTCTAATGGGATACAGCTGGAGAAGGAGTCTGTAATGGGATACAGCTGGAGAAGGAGTCTGTAATGGGATACAGCTGGAGAAGGAGTCTGTAATGGGATACAGCTAGAGAAGGAGTCTGTAATGGGATACAGCTGGAGAAGGAGTCTGTAATGGGATACAGCTGGAGAAGGAGTCTAATGGGATACAGCTGGAGAAGGAGTCTGTAATGGGATACAGCTGGAGAAGGAGTCTAATGGGATACAGCTGGAGAAGGAGTCTGTAATGGGATACAGCTGGAGAAGGAGTCTGTAATGGGATACAGCTGGAGAAGGAGTCTGTAATGGGATACAGCTAGAGAAGGAGTCTGTAATGGGATACAGCTGGAGAAGGAGTCTAATGGGATACAGCTGGAGAAGGAGTCTGTTATGGGATACAGCTGGAGAAGGAGTCTAATGGGATACAGCTGGAGAAGGAGTCTGTAATGGGATACAGCTAGAGAAGGAGTCTAATGGGATACAGCTGGAGAAGGAGTCTAATGGGATACAGCTGGAGAAGGAGTCTGTAATGGGATACAGCTGGAGAAGGAGTCTGTAATGGGATACAGCTGGAGAAGGAGTCTAATGGGATACAGCTGGAGAAGGAGTCTGTAATGGGATACAGCTGGAGAAGGAGTCTAATGGGATACAGCTGGAGAAGGAGTCTGTAATGGGATACAGCTGGAGAAGGAGTCTGTAATGGGATACAGCTGGAGAAGGAGTCTAATGGGATACAGCTGGAGAAGGAGTCTGTAATGGGATACAGCTAGAGAAGGAGTCTAATGGGATACAGCTGGAGAAGGAGTCTGTAATGAGATACAGCTGGAGAAGGAGTCTGTAATGGGATACAGCTGGAGAAGGAGTCTAATGGGATACAGCTGGAGAAGGAGTCTGTTATGGGATACAGCTGGAGAAGGAGTCTGTAATGGGATACAGCTGGAGAAGGAGTCTAATGGGAACAGCTGGAGAAGGAGTCTAATGGGATACAGCTGGAGAAGGAGTCTGTAATGGGATACAGCTGGAGAAGGAGTCTGTAATGGGATACAGCTGGAGAAGGAGTCTAATGGGATACAGCTGGAGAAGGAGTCTAATGGGATACAGCTGGAGAAGGAGTCTGTAATGGGATACAGCTGGAGAAGGAGTCTGTAATGGGATACAGCTGGAGAAGGAGTCTGTAATGGGATACAGCTGGAGAAGGAGTCTAATGGGATACAGCTGGAGAAGGAGTCTGTAATGGGATACAGCTGGAGAAGGAGTCTAATGGGATACAGCTGGAGAAGGAGTCTAATGGGATACAGCTGGAGAAGGAGTCTAATGGGATACAGCTGGAGAAGGAGTCTGTAATGGGATACAGCTGGAGAAGGAGTCTGTAATGGGATACAGCTGGAGAAGGAGTCTGTAATGGGATACAGCTGGAGAAGGAGTCTAATGGGATACAGCTGGAGAAGGAGTCTGTAATGGGATACAGCTGGAGAAGGAGTCTGTAATGGGATACAGCTGGAGAAGGAGTCTGTAATGGGATACAGCTGGAGAAGGAGTCTGTAATGGGATACAGCTGGAGAAGGAGTCTAATGGGATACAGCTGGAGAAGGAGTCTAATGGGATACAGCTGGAGAAGGAGTCTAATGGGATACAGCTGGAGAAGGAGTCTAATGGGATACAGCTGGAGAAGGAGTCTAATGGGATACAGCTGGAGAAGGAGTCTGTAATGGGATACAGCTGGAGAAGGAGTCTGTAATGGGATACAGCTGGAGAAGGAGTCTGTAATGGGATACAGCTGGAGAAGGAGTCTGTAATGGGATACAGCTGGAGAAGGAGTCTGTAATGGGATACAGCTGGAGAAGGAGTCTGTAATGGGAATACAGCTGGAGAAGGAGTCTGTAATGGGATAACAGCTGGAGAAGGAGTCTGTAATGGGATACAGCTGGAGAAGGAGTCTAATGGGATACAGCTGGAGAAGGAGTCTAATGGGATACAGCTGGAGAAGGAGTCTAATGGGATACAGCTGGAGAAGGAGTCTGTAATGGGATACAGCTGGAGAAGGAGTCTAATGGGATACAGCTGGAGAAGGAGTCTAATGGGATACAGCTGGAGAAGGAGTCTGTAATGGGATACAGCTGGAGAAGGAGTCTGTAATGGGATACAGCTGGAGAAGGAGTCTAATGGGATACAGCTGGAGAAGGAGTCTGTAATGGGATACAGCTGGAGAAGGAGTCTGTAATGGGATACAGCTGGAGAAGCGAGTCTAATGGGATACAGCTGGAGAAGGAGTCTGTAATGGGATACAGCTGGAGAAGGAGTCTAATGGGATACAGCTGGAGAAGGAGTCTGTAATGGGATACAGCTGGAGAAGGAGTCTGTAATGGGATACAGCTGGAGAAGGAGTCTAATGGGATACAGCTGGAGAAGGAGTCTGTAATGGGATACAGCTGGAGAAGGAGTCTGTAATGGGATACAGCTGGAGAAGGAGTCTGTAATGGGATACAGCTGGAGAAGGAGTCTGTAATGGGATACAGCTGGAGAAGGAGTCTGTAATGGGATACAGCTGGAGAAGGAGTCTAATGGGATACAGCTGGAGAAGGAGTCTGTAATGGGATACAGCTGGAGAAGGAGTCTAATGGGATACAGCTGGAGAAGGAGTCTGTAATGGGATACAGCTGGAGAAGGAGTCTGTAATGGGATACAGCTGGAGAAGGAGTCTAATGGGATACAGCTGGAGAAGGAGTCTGTAATGGGATACAGCTGGAGAAGGAGTCTAATGGGATACAGCTGGAGAAGGAGTCTGTAATGGGATACAGCTGGAGAAGGAGTCTGTAATGGGATACAGCTGGAGAAGGAGTCTGTAATGGGATACAGCTGGAGAAGGAGTCTGTAATGGGATACAGCTGGAGAAGGAGTCTGTTATGGGATACAGCTGGAGAAGGAGTCTGTAATGGGATACAGCTGGAGAAGGAGTCTGTAATGGGATACAGCTGGAGAAGGAGTCTGTAATGGGATACAGCTGGAGAAGGAGTCTGTAATGGGATACAGCTGGAGAAGGAGTCTGTAATGGGATACAGCTGGAGAAGGAGTCTGTAATGGGATACAGCTGGAGAAGGAGTCTGTAATGGGATACAGCTAGAGAAGGAGTCTAATGGGATACAGCTGGAGAAGGAGTCTGTTATGGGATACAGCTGGAGAAGGAGTCTGTAATGGGATACAGCTGGAGAAGGAGTCTGTAATGGGATACAGCTGGAGAAGGAGTCTAATGGGATACAGCTGGAGAAGGAGTCTGTAATGGGATACAGCTGGAGAAGGAGTCTAATGGGATACAGCTGGAGAAGGAGTCTGTAATGGGATACAGCTGGAGAAGGAGTCTAATGGGATACAGCTGGAGAAGGAGTCTAATGGGATACAGCTGGAGAAGGAGTTTAATGGGATACAGCTGGAGAAGGAGTCTATAATGGGATACAGCTGGAGAAGGAGTCTGTAATGGGATACAGCAGGAGAAGCAGTCTGTAATGGGATACAGCTGGAGAAGGAGTCTAATAGAATACAGCTGTATCCTCTGACGAGAGGGCGGGGTCAGCTCCAATTAGCAATGGGGCTGACCAATCAGCTGCTTGGAGGACTCCAGGAAGCCATCCTGAAACACACACATACAAACAAAACCACAAGACAGAAACTGGGGAACGTAACATGCCCACCACAAAACATGCAATCATACAGTTTGCAATAACAAAAACCAACGCATCCCCATTTACTAAACCCGTGATAGAGCATCAGCAACCATATTCACCGAACCCTTCACATAGTTAATCTGTACATTGTATCCTTGTACAATCAGAGCCCACCGCATAAGGCGGAGGTTCTGATTGTACATTTGCTTCAAAAACACCAAAGGATTATGGTCCGTGAAGACCAGCATAGGCAAGGCACTGGAGCCCACATACACTTCAAAGAACTGTAAGGCTAGCAATAAAGCCAGCGTCTCTTATTCAATGGTGGAGTGCCTTGACTGACACGAGGTGAACTTATGGGAGAAGAAACTGACGGGCTGATCCACTCCCTCTTCATCTTCCTGCAAGAGAATCGTACCCACCCCCACTATACTAGCGTCTACGGAGAACTCCAGGAACTATTACTGGGTTTTGCCATGTCATTCTATAATAAATAAGCTACCTCACTTTTCATTACATTAACGAATACTGACGTATAGGTGAAGCATTCTCCACATCCACGTCATGTTCCAAGATGGACGTGCGACTTGGAACGTCCTGAAACACATTGAGAAAACTATCTATCAATAGGATAAGATCACTAATTTGATCATTATCCAAATGTTCCATTTGAGAGGGTAACTTTTTCAGCATATCCGAATTACCTAAGCGTTCACACTGCTGTAACGTATGGCATAACTCCAACCCGTCCTCCTTATCCTCCTCTAGGTCCTAGCCAGGCTTCAGCACCACCGTAGCCACACTGGAGACGGCGGGCTGGCCCGGCTTACCTGAGGAGCTGTCTGGAGAATCACGCACATAATATGCTTACAGCATGTTAACATGACACACACGGGAAGAACGCCTACGATCTGGGGTCTTTATCACATAATTGGTGTCACTGAGTTTCTTTTCCACAAGATATGGTCCAGAAAAACGTGTCGACAGAGATGAGCCAGGAATTGGCAACAAAACTAAAACTTGATCCCCTGGTGCAAAAGAACGGCCAACAGCCTTTATGTCATAATGCAACTTCATGCGTTTTTGAGACGAGGAGAGAGACTTTTGGGCTAACGCACATGCGGCGTGCAGTCTCTCCCGCATCTTACTGACATAATCCAACGCATTTTTAGGGGCGCTACTGGGTGTAGGAGACAGGATATGCTCCTTCAAAACTTTTAGCGGACCCCGTGGGGTGTGTCCAAACACAAGGTCAGCAGGGCTGAACCCTAAGGACTCTTGTATTGTTTCCCTAATAGCAAATAGGACAAAGGGCACCCCCTCATCCCAATCGGTACTGGTATCCATGCAATACTTGCATAGCATCGCCTTTAGCATCTGATGCCAGCGTTCGAGAGCCCCTTGACTCTCTGGATGATACAGACTGGAGACCTGATGGGAAATACACAATGTCTTTAACACATTTGAGAACAGTTTTGACATAAAGTTGGTTCCCTGATCAGTTTGGATTACTTTCGGGACTCCAAACGTAGAGAAGAACTTCACTAGTGCCTTCACCACAGTCTTAGCCGTTATTGTACGGAGAGGAATAGCCTCTGGGTATCGAGTAGCACTGCACATTATTGTTAGTAAGAACTGGTTATCTGACCTGGTTTTCGGCAATGGAAATACACAATCGATTATCACTCTCTTAACCTGTTAGGGCTAGGGGGCAGTATTGACATGGCCGGATAAAAAACGTACCCGATTTAATCTGGTTACTACTCCTGCCCAGTAACTAGAATATGCATATAATTATTGGCTTTGGATAGAAAACACCCTAAAGTTTCTAAAACTGTTTGAATGGTGTCTGTGAGTATAACAGAACTCAAATGGCAGGCCAAAACCTGAGAAGATTCCATGCAGGAAGTGGCCTGTCTGAGAAGTTGTGTTTCATCTTGGCTCTTTTTATTGAAGACTGAGGATCTTTGCTCTAACGTGACACTTCCTACGGCTCCCATAGGCTCTCAGAGCCCGGGAAAAAGCTGAACGATATCGAGGCATTCTCTGGCTGAAACACATTATCGCTTTTGGCAAGTGGCCGATCAGAGTACTATGGGCTTAGGCGCGTGCCCGAGTCGACCCAATGCTTTATTTTCTTTCGTCTGTTTACCTAAACGCAGATTCCCGGTCGGAATATTATCGCTTTTTTATGAGAAAAATTGCATAAAAATTTATTTTAAACAGCGGTTGACATGCTTCGAAGTACGGTAATGGAATATTTCGATTTTTTTTGTCACGAATTGCGCCATGCTCGTCACCCTTATTTACCCTTTCGGATAGTGTCTTGAACGCACGAACAAAACGCCGCTGTTTGGATATAACAATGGATTATTTGGGACCAAACCAACATTTGTTATTGAAGTAGAAGTCCTGGGAGTGCATTCTGACGAAGACAGCAAAGGTAATAACATTTTTCTTATAGTAAATCTGACTTTGGTGAGTGCTAAATTTGCTGGGTGTCTAAATAGCTAGCCCTGTGATGCCGGGCTATCTACTGAGAATATTGCAAAATGTGCTTTCACCGAAAAGCTATTTTAAAATCGGACATATCGAGTGCATAGAGGAGTTCTGTATCTATAATTCTTAAAATAATTGTTGTACTTTTTGTGAACGTTTATCGTGAGTAATTTAGTAAATTCACCGGCAGTGTTCGGTGGGAATGCTAGTCACATGCTAGTCACATGCTAATGTAAAAAGCTGGTTTTTGATATAAATATGAACTTGATTGAACAAAACATGCATGTATTGTATAACATAATGTCCTAGGGTTGTCATCTGATGAAGATCATCAAAGGTTAGTGCTGCATTTAGCTGTGGTTTGGGTTTATGTGACATTATATGCTAGCTTGAAAAATGGGTGTCTGATTATTTCTGGCTGGGTACTCTGCTGACATAATCTAATGTTTTGCTTTCGTTGTAAAGCCTTTTTGAAATCGGACAGTGTGGTTAGATTAACGAGAGTCTTGTCTTTAAAATGGTGTAAAATAGTCATATGTTTGAAAAATTGAAGTTTTTGCATTTTTGAGGTTTTTGAATAACGCGCCACGGGATTACACTGGCTGTTACGTAGGTGGGACGATTTGGTGCCACCTACCCTAGAGAGGTTAAACGGTTCCCCCACCACAGGAATCGGGCAGAGCGGCGCACGAGGAACTGTTTGATTTGCTTTCCCACAAGACAGAAACTGGGGAACGTAACAATGATATCCCTACGCTCTCTTTTGGGTTCTCATCATCACTGTATTGATTTAAGTCTCAGACACGGGACAGCAGAGGATTTTCTGACTTTATATGATCCAATATTCTCAGCCTGTGGGAGAGATTAGTTTGTGTGTGTGTATCTAATCATGTGAGTGTAGGGAGGGAACCTGTGCTGGAGTGGGACAATACCCTGTCCCCTCCCCTCTGCCCTCCCCCTCGTCCATTACCTCCCCACTGCCCCCGCGGGCTCCTACCTTCTTGACAGCTGGCCTGACGGGTCTCAGGGCAGTGAACCAGGTTCCAGTGAGTTGTTTGGCAGTAGAGTCTCAGGGCGGTGAACCAGGTTCCAGTGAGTTGTTTGGCAGTAGAGTCTCAGGGCGGTGAAACAGGTTCCAGTGAGTTGTTTGGCAGTAGAGTCTCAGGGCGGTGAAACAGGTTCCAGTGAGTTGTTTGGCAGTAGAGTCTCAGGGCGGTGAACCAGGTTCCAGTGAGTTGTTTGGCAGTAGAGTCTCAGGGCGGTGAAACAGGTTCCAGTGAGTTGTTTGGCAGTAGAGTCTCAGGGTGGGGAATCAGGTTCCAGTGAGTTGTTTGGCAGTAGAGCCTCAGGGCGGTGAACCAGGTTCCAGTGAGTTGTTTGGCAGTAGAGTCTCAGGGCGTTGAACCAGGTTCCAGTGAGTTGTTTGGCAGTAGAGCCTCAGGGCGTTGAACCAGGTTCCAGTGAGTTGTTTGGCAGTAGAGCCTCAGGGCGGTGAACCAGGTTCCAGTGAGTTGTTTGGCAGTAGAGTCTCAGGGTGGGGAATCAGGTTCCAGTGAGTTGTTTGGCAGTAGAGCCTCAGGGCGTTGAACCAGGTTCCAGTGAGTTGTTTGGCAGTAGAGTCTCAGGGCGGTGAACCAGGTTCCAGTGAGTTGTTTGGCAGTAGAGTCTCAGGGCGGTGAACCAGGTTCCAGTGAGTTGTTTGGCAGTAGAGTCTCAGGGCGGTGAAACAGGTTCCAGTGAGTTGTTTGGCAGTAGAGTCTCAGGGTGGGGAATCAGGTTCCAGTGAGTTGTTTGGCAGTAGAGCCTCAGGGCGGTGAACCAGGTTCCAGTGAGTTGTTTGGCAGTAGAGTCTCAGGGCGTTGAACCAGGTTCCAGTGAGTTGTTTGGCAGTAGAGCCTCAGGGCGTTGAACCAGGTTCCAGTGAGTTGTTTGGCAGTAGAGCCTCAGGGCGGTGAACCAGGTTCCAGTGAGTTGTTTGGCAGTAGAGTCTCAGGGTGGGGAATCAGGTTCCAGTGAGTTGTTTGGCAGTAGAGCCTCAGGGCGTTGAACCAGGTTCCAGTGAGTTGTTTGGCAGTAGAGTCTCAGGGCGGTGAACCAGGTTCCAGTGAGTTGTTTGGCAGTAGAGTCTCAGGGCGGTGAACCAGGTTCCAGTGAGTTGTTTGGCAGTAGAGTCTCAGGGCGGTGAACCAGGTTCCAGTGAGTTGTTTGGCAGTAGAGTCTCAGGGTGAGGAATCAGGTTCCAGTGAGTTGTTTGGCAGTAGAGTCTCAGGGCGGTGAACCACTTCTTAATGACATGCTGGCAGTATCTAATGACTTTCCCAGTCTGTTCTCCTGATTGCTTTAGTGGGCATTATGTTTTGTATCACTCTGTCACAGTGCAACACACACACACACGTAAAAACACACTCCAGATCGATGCACGCGTTAGAGGATACACTTCTTTCTGGAGGGATAATTTGATAGATTTTGTGTGTGTCTTTCTGTTACAGATCGACCCCTTTCTCACACACACACACACACACACACCCCTATTCCCAGTAGCCTGATCTCCAGACCGTAGATATTATTAGTTAGTGGGCCACTGGTTTATTGAATTACCACACACTGGAGGGCTCAGTCTACACTGAGGGGACAAAACATTAGGAACACCTGCTCTTTCCATGACATAGACTGACCAGGTGAATACAGGTGAAAGCTATGATCCCTTATTGATGTCACTTGTTAAATCCACTTCAATCAGTGTAGATGAAGGAGAGGAGACAGGTTAAATAATGATTTTTAAGCCTTGAGACAATTGAGACATGGATTGTGTATGTGTGCCATTCAGAGGGTGAATGGGCAAGACAAAAGATTGAAGTGCCTGAACGTGGTTTGGTAGTGGGTGCCAGGTGCGCCGGTTTGTGTCAAGATCTGCAACGCTGCTGGGTTTTTCATGCTCAACAGTTTCCCGTGTATCAAGAATGGTCCACCACCCAAAGGACATCCAACCAACGCTTTCGACACCTTGTAGAGTCCATTCCCCAATGAATTAAGGCTGTTCTGAGGCTAAAGGGGAGGAGGGGGAGTGTTCTTAGTGTTTTGTACACTCAGTGTGTGTGTGTGTGTGTGTGTGTGTGTGTGTGTGTGTGTGTGTGTGTGTGTGTGTGTGTGTGTGTGTGTGTGTGTGTGTGTGTGTGTGTCCCCACTAGCCTGTAATTAACTACCACAGATTTAAATGGTTTGTGGTTTGGGTTTATCCGCTCTAAAAAAATCACTGGGATACTATGTTGACTTCCAGCATGGTCTTTTGTGTGATATGAGATGGGGCTCTGTCTGTTCTCACTGTAGCTCTCTGAATGTAGCCATCTCTGTCTGTTCTCACTGTATCTGTCTCTGAATGTAGCCATCTCTGTCTGTTCTCACTGTATCTGTCTCTGAATGTAGCCATCTCTGTCTGTTCTCACTGTAGCTGTCTCTGAATGTAGCCATCTCTGTCTGTTCTCACTGTAGCTGTCTCTGAATGTAGCCATCTCTGTCTGTTCTTACTGTAGCTCTCTGAATGTAGCCATCTCTGTCTGTTCTCACTGTAGCTCTCTGAATGTAGCCATCTCTGTCTGTTCTTACTGTAGCTCTCTGAATGTAGCCATCTCTGTCTGTTCTTACTGTATCTGTCTCTGAATGTAGCCATCTCTGTCTGTTCTCACTGTAGCTCTCTAAATGTAGCCATCTCTGTCTGTTCTCACTGTAGCTGTCTCTGAATGTAGCCATCTCTGTCTGTTCTCACTGTATCTGTCTCTGAATGTAGCCATCTCTGTCTGTTCTCACTGTAGCTGTCTCTGAATGTAGCCATCTCTGTCTGTTCTCACTGTATCTGTCTCTGAATGTAGCCATCTCTGTCTGTTCTTACTGTAGCTCTCTGAATGTAGCCATCTCTGTCTGTTCTCACTGTAGCTGTCTCTGAATGTAGCCATCTCTGTCTGTTCTCACTGTATCTGTCTCTGAATGTAGCCATCTCTGTCTGTTCTCACTGTAGCTCTCTGAATGTAGCCATCTCTGTCTGTTCTCACTGTAGCTCTCTGAATGTAGCCATCTCTGTCTGTTCTCACTGTAGCTGTCTCTGAATGTAGCCATCTCTGTCTGTTCTCACTGTAGCTCTCTAAATGTAGCCATCTCTGTCTGTTCTCACTGTATCTGTCTCTGAATGTAGCCATCTCTGTCTGTTCTTACTGTAGCTCTCTGAATGTAGCCATCTCTGTCTGTTCTCACTGTATCTGTCTCTGAATGTAGCCATCTCTGTCTGTTCTTACTGTAGCTCTCTGAATGTAGCCATCTCTGTCTGTTCTTACTGTATCTGTCTCTGAATGTAGCCATCTCTGTCTGTTCTCACTGTAGCTGTCTCTGAATGTAGCCATCTCTGTCTGTTCTCACTGTATCTGTCTCTGAATGTAGCCATCTCTGTCTGTTCTTACTGTAGCTCTCTGAATGTAGCCATCTCTGTCTGTTCTCACTGTAGCTGTCTCTGAATGTAGCCATCTCTGTCTGTTCTCACTGTAGCTGTCTCTGAATGTAGCCATCTCTGTCTGTTCTTACTGTATCTGTCTCTGAATGTAGCCATCTCTGTCTGTTCTTACTGTAGCTCTCTGAATGTAGCCATCTCTGTCTGTTCTTACTGTAGCTCTCTGATATGTAGCCATCTCTGTCTGTTCTCACTGTAGCTGTCTCTGAATGTAGCCATCTCTGTCTGTTCTCACTGTAGCTCTCTGAATGTAGCCATCTCTGTCTGTTCTTACTGTAGCTCTCTGAATGTAGCCATCTCTGTCTGTTCTTACTGTAGCTCTCTGAATGTAGCCATCTCTGTCCGTTCTTACTGTAGCTCTCTGAATGTAGCCATCTCTGTCTGTTCTCACTGTCGCTATCTCTGAATGTAGCCATCTCTGTCTGTTCTCACTGTATCTCTCTGAATGTAGCCATCTCTGTCTGTTCTCACT
Source organism: Salmo salar (assembly GCF_965601325.2). Taxonomy (NCBI): domain Eukaryota; kingdom Metazoa; phylum Chordata; class Actinopteri; order Salmoniformes; family Salmonidae; genus Salmo; species Salmo salar. Next base: position 54,590,210 of record NC_138300.1, read on the forward strand.
GTATCTGTCTCTGAATGTAGCCATCTCTGTCTGTTCTCACTGTAGCTGTCTCTGAATGTAGCCATCTCTGTCTGTTCTCACTGTAGCTCTCTGAATGTAGCCATCTCTGTCTGTTCTCACTGTAGCTCTCTAAATGTAGCCATCTCTGTCTGTTCTTACTGTATCTGTCTCTGAATGTAGCCATCTCTGTCTGTTCTCACTGTAGCTGTCTGAATGTAGCCATCTCTGTCTGTTCTCACTGTATCTCTCTGAATGTAGCCATCTCTGTCTGTTCTTACTGTATCTGTCTCTGAATGTAGCCATCTCTGTCTGTTCTCACTGTAGCTCTCTGAATGTAGCCATCTCTGTCTGTTCTTACTGTAGCTCTCTGAATGTAGCCATCTCTGTCTGTTCTCACTGTAGCTCTCTGAATGTAGCCATCTCTGTCTGTTCTTACTGTATCTGTCTCTGAATGTAGCCATCTCTGTCTGTTCTCACTGTAGCTCTCTGAATGTAGCCATCTCTGTCTGTTCTTACTGTAGCTCTCTGAATGTAGCCATCTCTGTCTGTTCTCACTGTAGCTCTCTGAATGTAGCCATCTCTGTCTGTTCTCACTGTATCTGTCTCTGAATGTAGCCATCTCTGTCTGTTCTTACTGTAGCTCTCTGAATGTAGCCATCTCTGTCTGTTCTCACTGTAGCTCTCTGAATGTAGCCATCTCTGTCTGTTCTTACTGTATCTGTCTCTGAATGTAGCCATCTCTGTCTCTTCTTACTGTAGCTCTCTGAATGTAGCCATCTCTGTCTGTTCTTACTGTAGCTCTCTGAATGTAGCCATCTCTGTCTGTTCTCACTGTAGCTCTCTGAATGTAGCCATCTCTGTCTGTTCTCACTGTATCTGTCTCTGAATGTAGCCATCTCTGTCTGTTCTTACTGTAGCTCTCTGAATGTAGCCATCTCTGTCTGTTCTCACTGTAGCTCTCTGAATGTAGCCATCTCTGTCTGTTCTTACTGTATCTGTCTCTGAATGTAGCCATCTCTGTCTCTTCTTACTGTAGCTCTCTGAATGTAGCCATCTCTGTCTGTTCTTACTGTAGCTCTCTGAATGTAGCCATGTCTGTCCGTTCTTACTGTAGCTCTCTGAATGTAGCCATCTCTGTCTGTTCTCACTGTAGCTCTCTGAATGTAGCCATCTCTGTCTGTTCTCACTGTATCTGTCTCTGAATGTAGCCATCTCTGTCTGTTCTTACTGTAGCTCTCTGAATGTAGCCATCTCTGTCTGTTCTCACTGTATCTGTCTCTGAATGTAGCCATCTCTGTCTGTTCTTACTGTAGCTCTCTGAATGTAGCCATCTCTGTCTGTTCTTACTGTAGCTCTCTGAATGTAGCCATCTCTGTCTGTTCTCACTGTAGCTGTCTCTGAATGTAGCCATCTCTGTCTGTTCTTACTGTAGCTCTCTGAATGTAGCCATCTCTGTCTGTTCTTACTGTATCTGTCTCTGAATGTAGCCATCTCTGTCTGTTCTCACTGTAGCTCTCTCTGAATGTAGCCATCTCTGTCTGTTCTCACTGTATCTGTCTCTGAATGTAGCCATCTCTGTCTGTTCTCACTGTAGCTCTCTCTGAATGTAGCCATCTCTGTCTGTTCTCACTGTATCTGTCTCTGAATGTAGCCATCTCTGTCTGTTCTTACTGTATCTGTCTCTGAATGTAGCCATCTCTGTCTGTTCTCACTGTAGCTCTCTCTGAATGTAGCCATCTCTGTCTGTTCTCACTGTAGCTGTCTCTGAATGTAGCCATCTCTGTCTGTTCTTACTGTAGCTCTCTGAATGTAGCCACCTCTGTCTGTTCTTACTGTAGCTCTCTGAATGTAGCCATCTCTGTCTGTTCTCACTGTATCTGTCTCTGAATGTAGCCATCTCTGTCTGTTCTTACTGTAGCTCTCTGAATGTAGCCATCTCTGTCTGTTCTCACTGTAGCTCTCTGAATGTAGCCATCTCTGTCTGTTCTTACTGTATCTGTCTCTGAATGTAGCCATCTCTGTCTGTTCTCACTGTAGCTGTCTCTGAATGTAGCCATCTCTGTCTGTTCTTACTGTATCTGTCTCTGAATGTAGCCATCTCTGTCTGTTCTCACTGTAGCTCTCTGAATGTAGCCATCTCTGTCTGTTCTTACTGTAGCTCTCTGAATGTAGCCATCTCTGTCTGTTCTCACTGTAGCTCTCTGAATGTAGCCATCTCTGTCTGTTCTCACTGTATCTGTCTCTGAATGTAGCCATCTCTGTCTGTTCTTACTGTAGCTCTCTGAATGTAGCCATCTCTGTCTGTTCTCACTGTAGCTCTCTGAATGTAGCCATCTCTGTCTGTTCTTACTGTATCTGTCTCTGAATGTAGCCATCTCTGTCTGTTCTCACTGTAGCTGTCTGAATGTAGCCATCTCTGTCTCTTCTTACTGTAGCTCTCTGAATGTAGCCATCTCTGTCTGTTCTTACTGTAGCTCTCTGAATGTAGCCATGTCTGTCCGTTCTTACTGTAGCTCTCTGAATGTAGCCATCTCTGTCTGTTCTCACTGTAGCTCTCTGAATATAGCCATCTCTGTCTGTTCTCACTGTATCTGTCTCTGAATGTAGCCATCTCTGTCTGTTCTTACTGTAGCTCTCTGAATGTAGCCATCTCTGTCTGTTCTCACTGTATCTGTCTCTGAATGTAGCCATCTCTGTCTGTTCTTACTGTAGCTCTCTGAATGTAGCCATCTCTGTCTGTTCTTACTGTAGCTCTCTGAATGTAGCCATCTCTGTCTGTTCTCACTGTAGCTGTCTCTGAATGTAGCCATCTCTGTCTGTTCTTACTGTAGCTCTCTGAATGTAGCCATCTCTGTCTGTTCTTACTGTATCTGTCTCTGAATGTAGCCATCTCTGTCTGTTCTCACTGTAGCTCTCTCTGAATGTAGCCATCTCTGTCTGTTCTCACTGTAGCTGTCTCTGAATGTAGCCATCTCTGTCTGTTCTCACTGTAGCTCTCTGAATGTAGCCATCTCTGTCTGTTCTTACTGTATCTGTCTCTGAATGTAGCCATCTCTGTCTGTTCTCACTGTATCTGTCTCTGAATGTAGCCATCTCTGTCTGTTCTCACTGTAGCTGTCTCTGAATGTAGCCATCTCTGTCTGTTCTCACTGTAGCTCTCTGAATGTAGCCATCTCTGTCTGTTCTTACTGTATCTGTCTCTGAATGTAGCCATCTCTGTCTGTTATCACTGTAGCTCTCTGAATGTAGCCATCTCTGTCTGTTCTCACTGTAGCTGTCTCTGAATGTAGCCATCTCTGTCTGTTCTTACTGTAGCTCTCTGAATGTAGCCACCTCTGTCTGTTCTTACTGTAGCTCTCTGAATGTAGCCATCTCTGTCTGTTCTCACTGTATCTGTCTCTGAATGTAGCCATCTCTGTCTGTTCTTACTGTAGCTCTCTGAATGTAGCCATCTCTGTCTGTTCTCACTGTATCTGTCTCTGAATGTAGCCATCTCTGTCTGTTCTTACTGTAGCTCTCTGAATGTAGCCATCTCTGTCTGTTCTTACTGTAGCTCTCTGAATGTAGCCATCTCTGTCTGTTCTCACTGTAGCTGTCTCTGAATGTAGCCATCTCTGTCTGTTCTCACTGTAGCTCTCTGAATGTAGCCATCTCTGTCTGTTCTCACTGTATCTGTCTCTGAATGTAGCCATCTCTGTCTGTTCTCACTGTATCTGTCTCTGAATGTAGCCATCTCTGTCTGTTCTCACTGTAGCTGTCTGAATGTAGCCATCTCTGTCTGTTCTTACTGTAGCTGTCTGAATGTAGCCATCTCTGTCTGTTCTCACTGTATCTGTCTCTGAATGTAGCCATCTCTGTCTGTTCTTACTGTATCTGTCTCTGAATGTAGCCATCTCTGTCTGTTCTTACTGTAGCTGTCTCTGAATGTAGCCATCTCTGTCTGTTCTTACTGTAGCTCTCTGAATGTAGCCATCTCTTTTTCACCATGTATCGGTTCTCATCAAGTCAATGTAATAAATATGACCATTTGTATTTTCCTCTCAAGTGTATCCATTCTGTTTTGAGGTAATGGAATAATTGTAATATAAATGTGTAAATGACTTGATTATGGCTAGGAATGTGTTATACTGTATAATTATGTAGATCTGAACAGTACTGTCACCTCAGCATTATGGTTATTGTGATGTTATGTATTACAGACCGTCATACACTAGTGTAGGCTTTCCAGTCATGGGAAGCAGCAGCAGTCTGACTGTACCTGTCTGCTAGCGTTTTCTCAGAATAATCTATGTAACCTTGGGATACTGATATGATCTCTTTTGAACTTGGTCGGGAGGGATTTGGCAACAGGTGACCTTTGAGTCGCAACAGCATGGGGTCAAAGGTAAACAGAGCTCCTCTGTCTGTTTGATTTCACTGTGTATTGGAGTCAGTCTACAACATACTACAGTCTGCAATGATCTTTCCCAAGTTGTGTTCCTCCTTTAAAGAATGTGAGTGTGAGACATACACAAACATACATTCCGGAGTGTCTGTGGAGTGATTTACATAGAATAGCGTTTGCGTGGGGCAGACGGTGGAGTTGGGTCAGGTCAGGCAGGGATAGCCCCGTTAACCACCACAGGCCTTTCCATTTACGCATCCATCCTCTGGTGGCCATGCTGGCTTCTTGCCACACACACAAACAGCATTCCCCCCTCAGAGCATGCTAACCTCGGCCACCCCTTTCTTTTAGGAATCTCACCAGGTGACTGTATGTCAAATGAGACGGGATAGTTTTGTACTGGGTCGGGGGTAGACTGGCTATGCTTGTTGTATACTCCTCAGGAAGTCCCTGCTGCTCAGAGATAGACAGCTATTTTATCTTCCCAAGACTGGAGAGATAGTTGGCTAGTTTTGGGCCACAGGGGACATTGAGAGCCACTGAAGTATAACGAATATATGACCGACTGCCTCGTTTCGGTCTTATGTAGCATCATTTGAAATAGTGTTTTTATTTTTTTTACATTGGATGAAAGTAGAGACTCAGAGTGTCACGTCCTGACCAGTAAAAGGGGTTATTTGTCATTGTAGTTTGGTCAGGGCATGGCAGGGAGTGTTTGTTTTGGTGTTTTTGGTTTAGGTTCTATGTTTTATATTTCTATGTTTAAATCTAGTTTTCTATATCTATGTTGGGTTTTTGGTAGGACCTCCAATTAGAGGAAGCTGGTTGTCGTTGTCTCTAATTGGAGGCCATATTTAGTTGAGGTTTGTTTCACTTGTGTTTTGTGGGTGGTTATTTCCTGTATAGTCTATGCACCTTATGGGACTGTTTCATCGTTTGTTTCTTTTGTTCAAGTGTTATTTGTAATAAATTAAGAAGATGAGCACTTTACCCGCTGCGCCTTGGTCCTATCCTTACGATGCCTATGACACAGAGCTACAAAATGGTATATCATACACTGCAGTTGAGGAATGATGGGAAAGTAATTCTGCTTTAAAAGTTGATAAACTTGTAACCCCACTTTTGAGAAAAGTGCCCTTGAATGTTTTGGTACAGCTACTGGAGAGCCCTTCTTTGTCTCCACCTATTCAGCATCGTTCCCTCTTAAGCCTTTAGCCTCACCCATCTCTTTAAGGATTCACATGTGAGGCCATGTGCTAAACAGAGCGAGTACGGCAGTGTAGTAAACAACCAAACATTTCAAGACTGAAAGTGTTGAAGGTAGTAGCCTACAATAATGGAAAAACTCCATGTAAAAATACACGTTATCTTGTCCTTAGCGTATATCCTAATCTGACTTTGAAAGTGTACAGATACAAATATTGTATAAATATTGTATAATTATTAGATGATGCTTACCCAGACACACTTGTCTAAATTGATGGTTCATGTGAAGGAAATGCTAAACCCCCCCCAGCCGCATCTAGATAAGTGGATGGGTCACTATTGTCTAGAGATGATCATGAAATACAGTAGATGGCTGTAATCACCCCCCAGCCACATCTAGATAAGTGGATGGGTCACTATTGTCTAGAGATGATCATGAAATACAGTAGATGGCTGTAATCACCACCAGACACATCTAGCTAAATGGATGGGTCACTATTGTCTAGAGATGATCATGAAATACAGTAGATGGCTGTAATCACCACCAGACACATCTAGCTAAGTGGATGGGTCACTATTGTCTAGAGATGATCATGAAATACAGTAGATGGCTGTAATCACCCCCCAGACACATCTAGCTAAGTGGATGGGTCACTATTGTCTAGAGATGATCATGAAATACAGTAGATGGCTGTAATCACCACCAGACACATCTAGCTAAATGGATGGGTCACTATTGTCTAGAGATGATCATGAAATACAGTAGATGGCCGTAATCACCACCAGACACATCTAGCTAAGTGGATGGGTCACTATTGTCTAGAGATGATCATGAAATACAGTAGATGGCTGTAATCACCCCCCAGACACATCTAGCTAAATGGATGGGTCACTATTGTCTAGAGATGATCATGAAATACAGTAGATGGCTGTAATCACCACCGGACACACCTGGCTAACTTGAGTCATGTAATCATTCCCTTGCGAAGTGGAGTATTTTGTTTAGACATGTAGCTAGCTAGCTAAACAATGAACCATAAACCCAACCCATAGCTACAGTACACACTGATTGTCATAGCTAGCCACCATGCATGAAATGCTAAAGTATGAATCTGAAGGTTTGCTTAAGCTAACCAACTAGGTTCAACGTTAGCTAGCTAGCTAAGAATAGGTTCTAACTAGCAATTTAAATGGCTTTCTGAGATACAAATAATATTACTACACAGATCATACACGTAACGTGAGCTAGCGAGCCAGCAAGTTAACTTTCTCTAGCTAGCTACCAGTACGCTTTAACTTGCAATGAAAATGACTTTCTGACCAAATTAGAAACGTATAATATCTAAAAATGTAGCTAGACTCTTACCCGTATACAATGATGAATGCTTCATGGCAGCGTGTCCCTTCCATTTGGTTTGTAGCTAGCTGTTTGGCCCATTGTTTGGCCCATTGTTGTGTCAAGTCACTCCGTTTGCAGAAAGTAGTCCATCACAACTTTTTACCACTGATCTTTGTCAATAGCACCTGCTAAATTTTGTGCAGCAATGTTGGTGATAGCAGTAGCAACACTTTTGCAGTTATCCATGCCTAACGTTATACAGTATCTTTCAAAAAGCCGCGGTAGAAAGGATTATCTACACATACTGTGCAGTTTATGTTATAGACAAAAACATGCTACATGGCAGACCAAATCCGAACTCATCTCTCGTCATGTTCAGCCCACCCATTATCTCAGCCAATCATGGCTAGCGGGAAGGTTCCTGTCTTTTTCCGTGGGTGGCTAAACTAGCTAGCCTCGTAATTTAACGTGTTCCAGAAGGCATTTCTGCCACCAAAAAAAAAACACATTTTGATTAAACAAAAAAAAGTATAATTTGAAATGCCTCTCCTGTGAAGTAGTTACGTGCGACATACGCTTAGCTTATTGAAACTGGTCACATATAATGTAGGGCCGGGACGATACCTAATAAACAGTCCCAATATACTGTAGGTCCTAAACATCTCTTCTCTCATATCCAGCCAGGCCAGCTGGAAAGACGCCTCAATATGTGTCTGTCTGTGTCTGTTTGTCTGTTTATCTTCTTGAGAGAGTCCATACATTACAGAAGGAGATTGGTGGGGGGCTGTAGTCCATTACAGAAGGAGAGTGGTGGGGGCTATAGTGCATTGCAGGGGGAGAGGGGTGGGGGCTGTAGTCCATTACAGAAGGAGAGGAGTAGGGGCTATAGTTTTCTGGCTAAAGAGGAAGTTGCACAACAGCTCTTCTCTGGCATACAGAAGCAGGATTAGCAGCCAAGCAGCTGTGGTTCTACAGCATGTGATGTGTCTGCTATGGAGAACTGTTCCGTTCAGATTTAGCTCTGTCTGTCTCTAACCCTGTCTCTTTGACTCATCCCCACAGATTCCCAAGGGCCGATGAGCATGCCCCACTCCCATGGCCCTCCAATGGGCGGCATGGTGGGACACCCCTCCGTCATCAGCACCTCCAGGACCCTTCCATCCCCAATGAGCACCCTGGGCGCGCCCATGAATGGCCTGGCATCGCCCTACTCCGTCATCACGTCCTCCCTGGGCTTGCCCTCCACGCCAGGGATCAACTTCGGATCGCTCCACAGTCCACAGATGAGAGAGGTGTGTGCCACTTAGCTTAACTCAACTTGTGAGATCTGAAAACATCTAATGTTGCTGACCACGATCATCCAGAACAATAGATTTTATCTCAATAGCTAGATTTCCATCCAATTGGCGAACAATTTTCATGCGTATATAAAATAATCTGTGCGTGATGACGTAGTGCACACAATCCACTTTTCCTCTTAAGGTTTCATGTACTGAATAAAATGTAATATTCAATGTGTTTCTATCACATTTTCAACTCTTACCGATAGTTTTGTCACAATTTTTTTTTAAATTAAAGAGCAAATGTGCCCACTCTGGTCTTGGCACGTGCCCTCTAGCCAACGGCTCACAGATACAGTGCAGGTAGGCTAGTCTACATGATGACATTATTATAGTTAAGAGCGAGAATGTTTTTATTTGTCAAACTGCAGTCAAGCATTGGTCATCATGTCACCAGAATAAGACCCTCGATATTTATTGGAAAGGACCATCGAGTTCCTCACCATGCACTTTCACCACCCTGTGAAGTTCCTCACCGTGCGCTTTCACCACCCTGTGAAGTTCCTCACAGTGCGCTTTCACCACCCTGTGAAGTTCCTCACCGTGCGCTTTCACCACCCTGTGAAGTTCCTCACAGTGCGCTTTCACCACCCTGTGTAGTTCCTCACCGTGCGCTTTCACCACCCTGTGAAGTTCCTCACAGTGCGCTTTCACCACCCTGTGAAGTTCCTCACCGTGCGCTTTCACCACCCTGTGAAGTTCCTCACCGTGCGCTTTTACCACCCTGTGAAGTTCCTCACCGTGCGCTTTCACCACCCTGTGAAGTTCCTCACCGTGCGCTTTCACCACCCTGTGAAGTTCCTCACCGTGCGCTTTTACCACCCTGTGAAGTTCATCACCGTGCACTTTCACCACCCTGTGAAGTTCCTCACCGTGCGCTTTTACCACCCTTGGAAGTTCATCACCGTGCACTTTCACCACCCTGTGTGTGTGTGTGTGTGTGTGTGTGTGTGTGTGTGTGTGTGTGTGTGTGTGTGTGTGTGTGTGTGTGTGTGTGTGTGTGTGTGTGTGTGTGTGTGTGTGTGTGTCTTCTCGGTGTTAGCATCAGCCCTTGAATGGATTATAGCAGTAATTGCCAAAGAAAGTCCATCTCTCTCAGTTTTCTCCCTCTCCGCTGAGCTTTCATCCTCCCATCTAGGTTATTACAGGATCATTCACAACAGTGGATAAGCTTCACTGACATAAACAATAAGCAACAATACCCACCATAAGCTTGCTATCTTACCGTCTCACACAATGAACTACAAGATCCTATAGGAATTCTCTTTAAGTGCTCTGTTATATAAACTACACAGCAGATAAGGGTTTTGAAAGTCAGCCTGTCAGACAATGCTCCATCATACGTAAGTGCTTTGGTGTTTATGCTATGTTTCACTATTTAAAGCCAATGGCTGCCATTGTTACACTAATTATCAAGCCTTGTCTTAGAGATGATTTGAAAGGGGAGTTACAGTGCCGTCAAAAGTATTTGCCCCTTTTCTGATTTTCTCTATTTGTTGCTATTTTTCATACTTAATGTTATCAGATCTTCAACCAAAACCTAATATTAGATAAAGGGAACCTGAGTTTACAAAAAATATATTAAAAAATGCATCGTTTTTTGGTGGGGGGCGAGGGGACAAAGCCAGAACTGTATGCTAGAGGAGAGGACGATATCTTCTACTACAGTGATAGGAAGGATCTGGGCCTGAGGGAGACTGATGGATCTGAGCCTGAGGGAGACTGATGGATCTGAGCCTGAGGGAGACTGATGGATCTGGGCCTGAGGGAGACTGATGGATCTGAGCCTGAGGGAGACTGATGGATCTGGGCCTGAGGGAGACTGATGGATCTGAGCCTGAGGGAGACTGATGGATCTGAGCCTGAGGGAGACTGATGGATCTGAGCCTGAGGGAGACTGATGGATCTGGGCCTGAGGGAGACTGATGGATCTGGGCCTGAGGGAGACTGATGGATCTGAGCCTGAGGGAGACTGATGGATCTGGGCCTGAGGGAGACTGATGGATCTGGGCCTGAGGGAGACTGATGGATCTGGGCCTGAGGGAGACTGATGGATCTGGGCCCGAGGGAGACTGATGGATCTGGGCCCGAGGGAGACTGACTGTGAGCTATGGATGAATGCATATGTTTCTCCATTCAGGATGGTGCACCAACTCAGTTGTCATTTGACAGCCAAGCTATTCATGTGTTGTATGTTTCCTCACAATATTGTTTTTAAAGGTTTGTTTTAGGACTGATGCCCAACTGAACGTTTTACTCAATGCGGTCTCAATAGGTGCTGATGGAGATTATGTCTAAGCCCCCGAGAGTCTAAGCCTTGGGAGCGGGGGATTATCTGACAAACGGCGCTACCTCATGACAACATCGCCATTTATATCTAAAGTAAACTCAATGACATCATAATACTGGCAAAGTTGTTTTCAACTAATAATTTGTCTACTTTATTTCAAGGCTAACATAGTGTACATTTGATGAAACAGTCATTAGCCCCCTTTCAGAAAGACTTGGTATTAACCATCAGTCAGATGCCCAATATGCTGCGGCGTCTGTAGAACGCTGATAAAAATGTCAGTTAGTTTATAGCTAGTAGTAATAGTTTGTAGCTAGTAGTAATAGTTTATAGCTAATAGTAATAGTTGATAGCTAGTAGTAATAATTTATAGCTAGTAGTAATAGTTTATAGCTAGTAGTAATAGTTTATAGCTAGTAGTAATAGTTTATAGCTAATAGTAATAGTTGATAGCTAGTAGTAATAGTTTATAGCTAGTAGTAATAGTTTATAGCTAGTAGTAATAGTTTATAGCTAGTAGTAATAGTTTATAGCTAGTAGTAATAGTTGATAGCTAGTAGTAATAGTTTATAGCTAGTAGTAATATTTTATAGCTTGTAGTAATATTTTATAGCTTGTAGTAATAGTTTATAGCTAATAGTAATAGTTTATAGCTTGTAGTAATAGTTGATAGCTAGTAGTAATAGTTGATAGCTAGTAGTAATAGTTTATAGCTAGTAGTAATAGTTTAGAGCTAGTAGTAATAGTTTATAGCTAGTAGTAATAGTTTATAGCTTGTAGTAATAGTTGATAGCTAGTAGTAATAGTTTATAGTTTATAGCTAGTAGTATAAGTGTATAGCTAGTGTAATAGTTTATAGCTTGTAGTAATAGTTGATAGCTAGTAGTAATAGTTTATAGCTAGTAGTAATAGTTGTAAAGCATGTCTGAACCCTATATATATAGTTTATAGCTAGTAGTAATAGTTGATAGCTAGTAGTAATAGTTTATAGTTTATAGCTAGTAGTAATAATTTATAGCTAGTAGTAATAGTTGATAGCTAGTTGTAATAGTTTATAGCTAGTAGTAATAGTTTATAGCTAGTAGTAATAGTTTATAGCTAGTAGTAATAGTTGATAGCTAGTAGTAATAGTTTATAGCTAGTAGTAATATTTTATAGCCAGTAGTAATAGTTTATAGCTAGTAGTAATATTTGATAGCGAGTAGTAATATTTGATAGCTAGTAGTAATATTTGATAGCTAGTAGTAATAGTTTATAGCAAGTAGTAATATTTTATAGCTAGTAGTTTATAGCTTGTAGTAATAGTTTATAGCTAGTAGTAATAGTTTATAGCTTGTAGTAATAGTTGATAGCTAGTAGTAATAGTTTATAGCTAGTAGTAATAGTTTATAGCTAGTAGTAATAGTTGATAGCTAGTAGTAATAGTTTATAGCTTGTAGTAATAGTTGATAGCTAGTAGTAATAGTTGATAGTTAGTAGTAATAGTTGATAGCTAGTAGTAATATTTTATAGCTTGTAGTACTAGTTTATAGCTAGTAGTAATAGTTTATAGCTTGTAGTAATAGTTGATAGCTAGTAGTAATAGTTGATAGCTAGTAGTAATAGTTTATAGCTAGTAGTAATAGTTTATAGCTAGTAGTAATAGTTTATAGCTAGTAGTAATAGTTTATAGCGAGTAGTAATAGTTTATAGCTAGTAGTAATAGTTTATAGCTAGTAGTAATAGTTTATAGCTTGTAGTAATAGTTGATAGCTAGTAGTAATAGTTGATAGCTAGTAGTAATAGTTTATAGCTAGTAGTAATAGTTGATAGCTAGTAGTAATAGTTTATAGCTTGTAGTAATAGTTGATAGCTAGTAGTAATAGTTGATAGTTAGTAGTAATAGTTGATAGCTAGTAGTAATATTTTATAGCTTGTAGTACTAGTTTATAGCTAGTAGTAATAGTTTATAGCTTGTAGTAATAGTTGATAGCTAGTAGTAATAGTTGATAGCTAGTAGTAATAGTTTATAGCTAGTAGTAATAGTTTATAGCTAGTAGTAATAGTTTATAGCTAGTAGTAATAGTTTATAGCGAGTAGTAATAGTTTATAGCTAGTAGTAATAGTTTATAGCTAGTAGTAATAGTTTATAGCTTGTAGTAATAGTTGATAGCTAGTAGTAATAGTTGATAGTTAGTAGTAATAGTTGATAGCTAGTAGTAATATTTTATAGCTTGTAGTACTAGTTTATAGCTAGTAGTAATAGTTTATAGCTTGTAGTAATAGTTGATAGCTAGTAGTAATAGTTGATAGCTAGTAGTAATAGTTTATAGCTAGTAGTAATAGTTTATAGCTAGTAGTAATAGTTTATAGCTAGTAGTAATAGTTTATAGCGAGTAGTAATAGTTTATAGCTAGTAGTAATAGTTTATAGCTAGTGTAATAGTTTATAGCTTGTAGTAATAGTTTCTAGCTAGTAGTAATCGTTGATAGCTAGTAGTAATAGTTTATAGCGAGTAGTAATAGTTTATAGCTAGTAGTAATAGTTTATAGCTAGTAGTAATAGTTGTAAAGCATGTCTGAACCCTATATATATAGTTTATAGCTAGTAGTAATAGTTGATAGCTAGTAGTAATAGTTTATAGTTTATAGCTAGTAGTAATAATTCATAGCTAGTAGTAATAGTTGATAGCTAGTAGTAATAGTTTATAGCTAGTAGTAATAATTGATAGCTAGTAGTAATAGTTTATAGCTAGTAGTAATATTTTATAGCTAGTAGTAATATTTTATAGCTAGTAGTAATAGTTTATAGCTTGTAATAGTAGTTTATAACTAGTAGTAATATTTGATAGCTAGTACTAATATTTGATAGCTAGTAGTAATATTTGATAGCGAGTAGTAATATTTGATAGCTAGTAGTAATATTTGATAGCTAGTAGTAATAGTTTATAGCAAGTAGTAATATTTTATAGCTAGTAGTTTATAGCTTGTAGTAATAGTTTATAGCTAGTAGTAATAGTTTATAGCTTGTAGTAATAGTTGATAGCTAGTAGTAATAGTTTATAGCTAGTAGTAATAGTTTATAGCTAGTAGTAATAGTTGATAGCTAGTAGTAATAGTTTATAGCTTGTAGTAATAGTTGATAGCTAGTAGTAATAGTTGATAGCTAGTAGTAATAGTTGATAGCTAGTAGTAATATTTTATAGCTTGTAGTAATAGTTTATAGCTAGTAGTAATAGTTTATAGCTTGTAGTAATAGTTGATAGCTAGTAGTAATAGTTGATAGCTAGTAGTAATAGTTGATAGCTAGTAGTAATAGTTTATAGCTAGTAGTAATAGTTTATAGCTAGTAGTAATAGTTTATAGCGAGTAGTAATAGTTTATAGCTAGTAGTAATAGTTTATAGCTAGTGTAATAGTTTATAGCTTGTAGTAATAGTTTATAGCTAGTAGTAATCGTTGATAGCTAGTAGTAATAGTTTATAGCGAGTAGTAATAGTTTATAGCTAGTAGTAATAGTTTATAGCTAGTAGTAATAGTTGTAAAGCATGTCTGAACCCTATATATATAGTTTATAGCTAGTAGTAATAGTTGATAGCTAGTAGTAATAGTTTATAGTTTATAGCTAGTAGTAATAATTCATAGCTAGTAGTAATAGTTGATAGCTAGAAGTAATAGTTTATAGCTAGTAGTAATAATTGATAGCTAGTAGTAATAGTTTATAGCTAGTAGTAATATTTTATAGCTAGTAGTAATATTTTATAGCTAGTAGTAATAGTTTATAGCTTGTAGTAGTAGTTTATAACTAGTAGTAATATTTGATAGCTAGTACTAATATTTGATAGCGAGTAGTAATATTTGATAGCGAGTAGTAATATTTGATAGCTAGTAGTAATATTTGATAGCTAGTAGTAATAGTTTATAGCAAGTAGTAATATTTTATAGCTAGTAGTTTATAGCTTGTAGTAATAGTTTATAGCTAGTAGTAATAGTTTATAGCTTGTAGTAATAGTTGATAGCTAGTAGTAATAGTTTATAGCTAGTAGTAATAGTTTATAGCTAGTAGTAATAGTTTATAGCGAGTAGTAATAGTTTATAGCGAGTAGTAATAGTTTATAGCTAGTGTAATAGTTTATAGCTTGTAGTAATAGTTTATAGCTAGTAGTAATATTTTATAGCTAGTAGTAATATTTTATAGCTTGTAGTAATAGTTTATAGCTAGTAGTAATATTTTATAGCTTGTAGTAATAGTTGATAGCTAGTAGTAATAGTTGATAGCTAGTAGTAATAGTTGATAGCTAGTAGTAATAGTTTATAGCTAGTAGTAATAGTTGATAGCTAGTAGTAATAGTTTATAGCGAGTAGTAATAGTTTATACCTAGTAGTAATAGTTTATAGCTAGTGTAATAGTTTATAGCTTGTAGTAATAGTTTATAGCTAGTGTAATAGTTTAAAGCTAGTAGTAATAGTTGATAGCTAGTAGTAATAGTTTATAGCGAGTAGTAATAGTTTATAGCTAGTAGTAATAGTTTATAGCTAGTAGTAATAGTTGTAAAGCATGTCTGAACCCTATATATATAGTTTATAGCTAGTAGTAATAGTTGATAGCTAGTAGTAATAGTTTATAGTTTATAGCTAGTAGTAATAATTCATAGCTAGTAGTAATAGTTGATAGCTAGTAGTAATAGTTTATAGCGAGTAGTAATAATTGATAGCTAGTAGTAATAGTTTATAGCTAGTAGTAATATTTCATAGCTAGTAGTAATATTTTATAGCTAGTAGTAATAGTTTATAGCTTGTAGTAGTAGTTTATAACTAGTAGTAATATTTGATAGCTAGTACTAATATTTGATAGCTAGTAGTAATATTTGATAGCTAGTAGTAATAGTTTATAGCTAGTAGTAATAGTTTATAGCTTGTAGTAATAGTTTATAGCTAGTAGTAATATTTGATAGCTAGTAGTAATATTTGATAGCTAGTAGTAATAGTTTATAGCTAGTAGTAATAGTTTATAGCTAGTAGTAATAGTTTATAGCTAGTAGTAATAGTTTATAGCTAATAGTAATAGTTGATAGCTAGTAGTAATAGTTTATAGCTAGTAGTAATAGTTTATAGCTAGTAGTAATAGTTTATAGCTAGTAGTAATAGTTGATAGCTAGTAGTAATAGTTTATAGCTAGTAGTAATATTTTATAGCTTGTAGTAATATTTTGTAGCTTGTAGTAATAGTTGATAGCTAGTAGTAATAGTTGATAGCTAGTAGTAATAGTTTATAGCTAGTAGTAATAGTTTATAGCTAGTAGTAATAGTTTATAGCTAGTAGTAATAGTTTATAGCTTGTAGTAATAGTTTATAGCTTGTAGTAGTAGTTTATAACTAGTAGTAATATTTGATAGCTAGTACTAATATTTGATAGCTAGTAGTAATATTTGATAGCTAGTAGTAATAGTTTATAGCTAGTAGTAATAGTTTATAGCTTGTAGTAATAGTTTATAGCTAGTAGTAATAGTTTATAGCTAATAGTAATAGTTGATAGCTAGTAGTAATAGTTTATAGCTAGTAGTAATAGTTTATAGCTAGTAGTAATAGTTGATAGCTAGTAGTAATAGTTTATAGCTAGTAGTAATATTTTATAGCTTGTAGTAATATTTTGTAGCTTGTAGTAATAGTTGATAGCTAGTAGTAATAGTTGATAGCTAGTAGTAATAGTTTATAGCTAGTAGTAATAGTTTATAGCTAGTAGTAATAGTTTATAGCTAGTAGTAATAGTTTATAGCTTGTAGTAATAGTTTATAGCTAGTAGTAATAGTTTATAGCTTGTAGTAATAGTTGTTAGCTAGTAGTAATAGTTTATAGCTAGTAGTAATAGTTTATAGCTAGTAGTAATAGTTGATAGCTAGTAGTAATAGTTTATAGCTTGTAGTAATAGTTGATAGCTAGTAGTAATAGTTGATAGCTAGTAGTAATAGTTGATAGCTAGTAGTAATATTTTATAGCTAGTAGTAATATTTTATAGCTTGTAGTAATAGTTTATAGCTAGTAGTAATAGTTTATAGCTTGTAGTAATAGTTGATAGCTAGTAGTAATAGTTGATAGCTAGTAGTAATAGTTGATAGCTAGTAGTAATAGTTTATAGCTAGTAGTAATAGTTTATAGCTAGTGTAATAGTTTATAGCTTGTAGTAATAGTTTATAGCTAGTGTAATAGTTTATAGCTAGTAGTAATAGTTGATAGCTAGTAGTAATAGTTTATAGCGAGTAGTAATAGTTTATAGCTAGTAGTAATAGTTTATAGCTAGTAGTAATAGTTGTAAAGCATGTCTGAACCCTATATATATAGTTTATAGCTAGTAGTAATAGTTGATAGCTAGTAGTAATAGTTTATAGCTAGTAGTAATAATTCATAGCTAGTAGTAATAGTTGATAGCTAGTAGTAATAGTTTATAGCTAGTAGTAATAATTGATAGCTAGTAGTAATAGTTTATAGCTAGTAGTAATATTTTATAGCTAGTAGTAATATTTTATAGCTAGTAGTAATAGTTTATAGCTTGTAGTAGTAGTTTATAACTAGTACTAATATTTGATAGCTAGTACTAATATTTGATAGCTAGTAGTAATATTTTATAGCTAGTAGTAATAGTTTATAGCTAGTAGTAATAGTTTATAGCTAGTAGTAATAGTTTATAGCTTGTAGTAATAGTTTATAGCTAGTAGTAATATTTGATAGCTAGTAGTAATAGTTTATAGCTAGTAGTAATAGTTTATAGCTAGTAGTAATAGTTTATAGCTAGTAGTAATAATTTATAGCTAGTAGTAATAGTTTATAGCTAGTAGTAATAGTTTATAGCTTGTAGTAATATTGTATAGCTTGTAGTAATAGTTTATAGCTAATAGTAATAGTTTGTAGCTTGTAGTAATAGTTGATAGCTAGTAGTAATAGTTGATAGCTAGTAGTAATAGTTTATAGCTAGTAGTAATAGTTTATAGCTAGTAGTAATAGTTTATAGCTTGTAGTAATAGTTGATAGCTAGTAGTAATAGTTTATAGTTTATAGCTAGTAGTATAAGTGTATAGCTAGTGTAATAGTTTATAGCTTGTACTAATAGTTGATAGCTAGTAGTAATAGTTTATAGCTAGTAGTAATAGTTGTAAAGCATGTATGAACCCTATATATATAGCTTATAGCTAGTAGTAATAGTTGATAGCTAGTAGTAATAGTTTATAGTTTATAGCTAGTAGTAATAATTCATAGCTAGTAGTAATAGTTGATAGCTAGTAGTAATAATTTATAGCTAGTAGTAATAATTGATAGCTAGTAGTAATAGTTTATAGCTAGTAGTAATATTTTATAGCTAGTAGTAATAGTTTATAGCCTGTAGTAGTAGTTTATAACTAGTAGTAATATTTGATAGCTAGTACTAATATTTGATAGCTAGTAGTAATATTTGATAGCTAGTAGTAATAGTTTATAGCTAGTAGTAATAGTTTATAGCTAGTAGTAATAGTTGATAGCTAGTAGTAATAGTTTATAGTTTATAGCTAGTAGTATAAGTGTATAGCTAGTGTAATAGTTTATAGCTTGTAGTAATAGTTGATAGCTAGTAGTAATAGTTTATAGCTAGTAGTAATAGTTGTAAAGCATGTCTGAACCCTATATATATAGTTTATAGCTAGTAGTAATATTTGATAGCTAGTAGTAATATTTTATAGCTAGTAGTTTATAGCTTGTAGTAATAGTTTATAGCTAGTAGTAATAGTTTATAGCTTGTAGTAATAGTTGATAGCTAGTAGTAATAGTTTATAGCTAATAGTAATAGTTTATAGCTAGTAGTAATAGTTTATAGCTAGTAGTAATAGTTTATAGCTAGTAATAATAGTTTATAGTTTATAGCTAGTAGTTTATAGCTAGTGTAATAGTTTATAGCTTGTAGTAATATTTGATAGCTAGTAGTAATATTTGATAGCAAGTTGTAATAGTTGATAGCTAGTAGTAATAGTTTATAGCTAGTAGTAATATTTTATAGCTAGTAGTAATATTTTATAGCTTGTAGTAATAGTTTATAGCTAGTAGTAATAGTTGATAGCTTGTAGTAATAGTTGATAGCTAGTAGTAATAGTTGATAGCTAGTAGTAATAGTTTATAGCTAGTAGTAATAGTTGATAGCTAGTAGTAATAGTTGATTGCTAGTAGTAATAGTTGATAGCTAGTAGTAATAGTTTATAGCTAGTAGTAATATTTTATAGCTAGTAGTAATAGTTTATAGCTAGTGTAATAGTTTTTAGCTTGTAGTAATAGTTGATAGCTAGTAGTAATAGTTTATAGCTAGTAGTAATAGTTGTAAAGCATGTCTGAACCCTATATATATATATAGTTTATAGCTAGTAGTAATAGTTGATAGCTAGTAGTAATAGTTTATAGTTTATAGCTAGTAGTAATAATTTATAGCTAGTAGTAATAGTTTATAGCTAGTAGTAATAGTTTATAGCTAGTAGTAATAGTTTATAGCTAGTAGTAATAGTTTATAGCTAGTAGTAATATTTTATAGCTTGTAGTAATAGTTTATAGCTAGTAGTAATATTTGATAGCTAGTAGTAATATTTGATAGCTAGTAGTAATAGTTTATAGCTAGTAGTAATAGTTTATAGCTAGTAGTAATAGTTTATAGCTTGTAGTAATAGTTGATAGCTAGTAGTAATAGTTTATAGTTTATAGCTAGTAGTATAAGTGTATAGCTAGTGTAATAGTTTATAGCTTGTAGTAATAGTTGATAGCTAGTAGTAATAGTTTATAGCTAGTAGTAATACTTGTAAAGCATGTCTGAACCCTATATATATATAGTTTATAGCTAGTAGTAATAGTTGATAGCTAGTAGTAATAGTTTATAGTTTATAGCTAGTAGTAATAATTCATAGCTAGTAGTAATAGTTGATAGCTAGTAGTAATAGTTTATAGCTAGTAGTAATAATTGATAGCTAGTAGTAATAGTTTATAGCTAGTAGTAATATTTTATAGCTAGTAGTAATATTTTATAGCTAGTAGTAATAGTTTATAGCTTGTAGTAGTAGTTTATAACTAGTAGTAATATTTGATAGCTAGTACTAATATTTGATAGCTAGTAGTAATATTTGATAGCTAGTAGTAATAGTTTATAGCTAGTAGTAATAGTTTATAGCTTGTAGTAATAGTTGATAGCTAGTAGTAATAGTTTATAGCTAGTAGTAATAGTTGTAAAGCATGTCTGAACCCTATATATATAGTTTATAGCTAGTAGTAATAGTTAGCTAGTAGTAATAGTTTATAGCTAGTAGTAATAATTTATAGCTAGTAGTAATAGTTTATAGCTAGTAGTTATAGTTTATAGCTTTTAGTAATAGTTTATAGCTAGTAGTAATAGTATATAGTTTATAGCTAGTAGTAATAATTCATAGCTAGTAGTAATAGTTGATAGCTAGTAGTAATAGTTTATAGCTAGTAGTAATAATTGATAGCTAGTAGTAATAGTTTATAGCTAGTAGTAATATTTTATAGCTAGTAGTAATAATTTATAGCTAGTAGTAATAGTTTATAGCTTGTAATAGTAGTTTATAACTAGTAGTAATATTTGATAGCTAGTACTAATATTTGATAGCTAGTAGTAATATTTGATAGCGAGTAGTAATATTTGATAGCTAGTAGTAATATTTGATAGCTAGTAGTAATAGTTTATAGCAAGTAGTAATATTTTATAGCTAGTAGTTTATAGCTTGTAGTAATAGTTTATAGCTAGTAGTAATAGTTTATAGCTTGTAGTAATAGTTGATAGCTAGTAGTAATAGTTTATAGCTAGTAGTAATAGTGTATAGCTAGTAGTAATAGTTTATAGCGAGTAGTAATAGTTTATAGCTAGTAGTAATAGTTTATAGCTAGTGTAATAGTTTATAGCTTGTAGTAATAGTTTATAGCTAGTAGTAATCGTTGATAGCTAGTAGTAATAGTTTATAGCGAGTAGTAATAGTTTATAGCTAGTAGTAATAGTTTATAGCTAGTAGTAATAGTTGTAAAGCATGTCTGAACCCTATATATATAGTTTATAGCTAGTAGTAATAGTTGATAGCTAGTAGTAATAGTTTATAGTTTATAGCTAGTAGTAATAATTCATAGCTAGTAGTAATAGTTGATAGCTAGTAGTAATAGTTTATAGCTAGTAGTAATAATTGATAGCTAGTAGTAATAGTTTATAGCTAGTAGTAATATTTTATAGCTAGTAGTAATATTTTATAGCTAGTAGTAATAGTTTATAGCTTGTAGTAGTAGTTTATAACTAGTAGTAATATTTGATAGCTAGTAGTAATAGTTGATAGCTAGTAGTAATAGTTTATAGCTAGTAGTAATATTTTATAGCCAGTAGTAATAGTTTATAGCTAGTAGTAATATTTGATAGCGAGTAGTAATATTTGATAGCTAGTAGTAATATTTGATAGCTAGTAGTAATAGTTTATAGCAAGTAGTAATATTTTATAGCTAGTAGTTTATAGCTTGTAGTAATAGTTTATAGCTAGTAGTAATAGTTTATAGCTTGTAGTAATAGTTGATAGCTAGTAGTAATAGTTTATAGCTAGTAGTAATAGTTTATAGCTAGTAGTAATAGTTGATAGCTAGTAGTAATAGTTTATAGCTTGTAGTAATAGTTGATAGCTAGTAGTAATAGTTGATAGCTAGTAGTAATAGTTGATAGCTAGTAGTAATATTTTATAGCTTGTAGTAATAGTTTATAGCTAGTAGTAATAGTTTATAGCTTGTAGTAATAGTTGATAGCTAGTAGTAATAGTTGATAGCTAGTAGTAATAGTTGATAGCTAGTAGTAATAGTTTATAGCTAGTAGTAATAGTTTATAGCGAGTAGTAATAGTTTATAGCTAGTAGTAATAGTTTATAGCTAGTGTAATAGTTTATAGCTTGTAGTAATAGTTTATAGCTAGTAGTAATCGTTGATAGCTAGTAGTAATAGTTTATAGCGAGTAGTAATAGTTTATAGCTAGTAGTAATAGTTTATAGCTAGTAGTAATAGTTGTAAAGCATGTCTGAACCCTATATATATAGTTTATAGCTAGTAGTAATAGTTGATAGCTAGTAGTAATAGTTTATATTTATAGCTAGTAGTAATAATTCATAGCTAGTAGTAATAGTTGATAGCTAGTAGTAATAGTTTATAGCTAGTAGTAATAATTGATAGCTAGTAGTAATAGTTTATAGCTAGTAGTAATATTTTATAGCTAGTAGTAATATTTTATAGCTAGTAGTAATAGTTTATAGCTTGTAGTAGTAGTTTATAACTAGTAGTAATATTTGATAGCTAGTACTAATATTTGATAGCGAGTAGTAATATTTGATAGCGAGTAGTAATATTTGATAGCTAGTAGTAATATTTGATAGCTAGTAGTAATAGTTTATAGCAAGTAGTAATATTTTATAGCTAGTAGTTTATAGCTTGTAGTAATAGTTTATAGCTAGTAGTAATAGTTTATAGCGTGTAGTAATAGTTGATAGCTAGTAGTAATAGTTTATAGCTAGTAGTAATAGTTTATAGCTAGTAGTAATAGTTTATAGCGAGTAGTAATAGTTTATAGCGAGTAGTAATAGTTTATAGCTAGTGTAATAGTTTATAGCTTGTAGTAATAGTTTATAGCTAGTAGTAATATTTTATAGCTAGTAGTAATATTTTATAGCTTGTAGTAATAGTTTATAGCTAGTAGTAATATTTTATAGCTTGTAGTAATAGTTGATAGCTAGTAGTAATAGTTGATAGCTAGTAGTAATAGTTGATAGCTAGTAGTAATAGTTTATAGCTAGTAGTAATAGTTGATAGCTAGTAGTAATAGTTTATAGCGAGTAGTAATAGTTTATACCTAGTAGTAATAGTTTATAGCTAGTGTAATAGTTTATAGCTTGTAGTAATAGTTTATAGCTAGTGTAATAGTTTAAAGCTAGTAGTAATAGTTGATAGCTAGTAGTAATAGTTTATAGCGAGTAGTAATAGTTTATAGCTAGTAGTAATAGTTTATAGCTAGTAGTAATAGTTGTAAAGCATGTCTGAACCCTATATATATAGTTTATAGCTAGTAGTAATAGTTGATAGCTAGTAGTAATAGTTTATAGTTTATAGCTAGTAGTAATAATTCATAGCTAGTAGTAATAGTTGATAGCTAGTAGTAATAGTTTATAGCGAGTAGTAATAATTGATAGCTAGTAGTAATAGTTTATAGCTAGTAGTAATATTTCATAGCTAGTAGTAATATTTTATAGCTAGTAGTAATAGTTTATAGCTTGTAGTAGTAGTTTATAACTAGTAGTAATATTTGATAGCTAGTACTAATATTTGATAGCTAGTAGTAATATTTGATAGCTAGTAGTAATAGTTTATAGCTAGTAGTAATAGTTTATAGCTTGTAGTAATAGTTTATAGCTAGTAGTAATATTTGATAGCTAGTAGTAATATTTGATAGCTAGTAGTAATAGTTTATAGCTAGTAGTAATAGTTTATAGCTAGTAGTAATAGTTTATAGCTAGTAGTAATAGTTTATAGCTAATAGTAATAGTTGATAGCTAGTAGTAATAGTTTATAGCTAGTAGTAATAGTTTATAGCTAGTAGTAATAGTTTATAGCTAGTAGTAATAGTTGATAGCTAGTAGTAATAGTTTATAGCTAGTAGTAATATTTTATAGCTTGTAGTAATATTTTGTAGCTTGTAGTAATAGTTGATAGCTAGTAGTAATAGTTGATAGCTAGTAGTAATAGTTTATAGCTAGTAGTAATAGTTTATAGCTAGTAGTAATAGTTTATAGCTAGTAGTAATAGTTTATAGCTTGTAGTAATAGTTTATAGCTAGTAGTAATAGTTTATAGCTTGTAGTAATAGTTGATAGCTAGTAGTAATAGTTTATAGCTAGTAGTAATAGTTTATAGCTAGTAGTAATAGTTGATAGCTAGTAGTAATAGTTTATAGCTTGTAGTAATAGTTGATAGCTAGTAGTAATAGTTGATAGCTAGTAGTAATAGTTGATAGCTAGTAGTAATATTTTATAGCTAGTAGTAATATTTTATAGCTTGTAGTAATAGTTTATAGCTAGTAGTAATAGTTTATAGCTTGTAGTAATAGTTGATAGCTAGTAGTAATAGTTGATAGCTAGTAGTAATAGTTGATAGCTAGTAGTAATAGTTTATAGCTAGTAGTAATAGTTTATAGCTAGTGTAATAGTTTATAGCTTGTAGTAATAGTTTATAGCTAGTGTAATAGTTTATAGCTAGTAGTAATAGTTGATAGCTAGTAGTAATAGTTTATAGCGAGTAGTAATAGTTTATAGCTAGTAGTAATAGTTTATAGCTAGTAGTAATAGTTGTAAAGCATGTCTGAACCCTATATATATAGTTTATAGCTAGTAGTAATAGCTGATAGCTAGTAGTAATAGTTTATAGCTAGTAGTAATAATTCATAGCTAGTAGTAATAGTTGATAGCTAGTAGTAATAGTTTATAGCTAGTAGTAATAATTGATAGCTAGTAGTAATAGTAGTTTATAACTAGTAGTAATATTTGATAGCTAGTACTAATATTTGATAGCTAGTAGTAATATTTGATAGCTAGTAGTAATATTTTATAGCTAGTAGTAATAGTTTATAGCTAGTAGTAATAGTTTATAGCTTGTAGTAATAGTTTATAGCTAGTAGTAATATTTGATAGCTAGTAGTAATAGTTTATAGCTAGTAGTAATAGTTTATAGCTAGTAGTAATAGTTTATAGCTAGTAGTAATAGTTTATAGCTAGTAGTAATATTTTATAGCTTGTAGTAATATTGTATAGCTTGTAGTAATAGTTTATAGCTAATAGTAATAGTTTGTAGCTTGTAGTAATAGTTGATAGCTAGTAGTAATAGTTGATAGCTAGTAGTAATAGTTTATAGCTAGTAGTAATAGTTTATAGCTAGTAGTAATAGTTTATAGCTTGTAGTAATAGTTGATAGCTAGTAGTAATAGTTTATAGTTTATAGCTAGTAGTATAAGTGTATAGCTAGTGTAATAGTTTATAGCTTGTACTAATAGTTGATAGCTAGTAGTAATAGTTTATAGCTAGTAGTAATAGTTGTAAAGCATGTCTGAACCCTATATATATAGTTTATAGCTAGTAGTAATAGTTGATAGCTAGTAGTAATAGTTTATAGTTTATAGCTAGTAGTAATAATTCATAGCTAGTAGTAATAGTTGATAGCTAGTAGTAATAATTTATAGCTAGTAGTAATAATTGATAGCTAGTAGTAATAGTTTATAGCTAGTAGTAATATTTTATAGCTAGTAGTAATAGTTTATAGCTTGTAGTAGTAGTTTATAACTAGTAGTAATATTTGATAGCTAGTACTAATATTTGATAGCTAGTAGTAATATTTGATAGCTAGTAGTAATAGTTTATAGCTAGTAGTAATAGTTTATAGCTAGTAGTAATAGTTGATAGCTAGTAGTAATAGTTTATAGTTTATAGCTAGTAGTATAAGTGTATAGCTAGTGTAATAGTTTATAGCTTGTAGTAATAGTTGATAGCTAGTAGTAATAGTTTATAGCTAGTAGTAATAGTTGTAAAGCATGTCTGAACCCTATATATATAGTTTATAGCTTGTAGTAATATTTGATAGCTAGTAGTAATATTTTATAGCTAGTAGTTTATAGCTTGTAGTAATAGTTTATAGCTAGTAGTAATAGTTTATAGCTTGTAGTAATAGTTGATAGCTAGTAGTAATAGTTTATAGCTAATAGTAATAGTTGATAGCTAGTAGTAATAGTTTATAGCTAGTAGTAATAGTTGTAAAGCATGTCTGAACCCTATATATATAGTTTATAGCTTGTAGTAATATTTGATAGCTAGTAGTAATATTTTATAGCTAGTAGTTTATAGCTTGTAGTAATAGTTTATAGCTAGTAGTAATAGTTTATAGCTTGTAGTAATAGTTGATAGCTAGTAGTAATAGTTTATAGCTAATAGTAATAGTTTATAGCTAGTAGTAATAGTTTATAGCTAGTAGTAATAGTTTATAGCTAGTAATAATAGTTTATAGTTTATAGCTAGTAGTTTATAGCTAGTGTAATAGTTTATAGCTTGTAGTAATATTTGATAGCTAGTAGTAATATTTGATAGCAAGTTGTAATAGTTGATAGCTAGTAGTAATAGTTTATAGCTAGTAGTAATATTTTATAGCTAGTAGTAATATTTTATAGCTTGTAGTAATAGTTTATAGCTAGTAGTAATAGTTGATAGCTTGTAGTAATAGTTGATAGCTAGTAGTAATAGTTGATAGCTAGTAGTAATAGTTTATAGCTAGTAGTAATAGTTGATAGCTAGTAGTAATAGTTGATTGCTAGTAGTAATAGTTGATAGCTAGTAGTAATAGTTTATAGCTAGTAGTAATATTTTATAGCTAGTAGTAATAGTTTATAGCTAGTGTAATAGTTTTTAGCTTGTAGTAATAGTTGATAGCTAGTAGTAATAGTTTATAGCTAGTAGTAATAGTTGTAAAGCATGTCTGAACCCTATATATATATATAGTTTATAGCTAGTAGTAATAGTTGATAGCTAGTAGTAATAGTTTATAGTTTATAGCTAGTAGTAATAATTTATAGCTAGTAGTAATAGTTGATAGCTAGTACTAATAGTTTATAGCTAGTAGTAATAGTTTATAGCTAGTAGTAATAGTTTATAGCTAGTAGTAATATTTTATAGCTTGTAGTAATAGTTTATAGCTAGTAGTAATATTTGATAGCTAGTAGTAATATTTGATAGCTAGTAGTAATATTTGATAGCTAGTAGTAATAGTTTATAGCTAGTAGTAATAGTTTATAGCTAGTAGTAATAGTTTATAGCTTGTAGTAATAGTTTATAGCTAGTAGTAATATTTGATAGCTAGTAGTAATAGTTTATAGCTAGTAGTAATAGTTTATAGCTAGTAGTAATAGTTTATAGCTAGTAGTAATAGTTTATAGCTAATAGTAATAGTTGATAGCTAGTAGTAATAGTTTATAGCTAGTAGTAATAGTTTATAGCTAGTAGTAATAGTTTATAGCTAGTAGTAATAGTTGATAGCTAGTAGTAATAGTTTATAGCTAGTAGTAATATTTTATAGCTTGTAGTAATATTTTATAGCTTGTAGTAATAGTTTATAGCTAATAGTAATAGTTTGTAGCTTGTAGTAATAGTTGATAGCTAGTAGTAATAGTTGATAGCTAGTAGTAATAGTTTATAGCTAGTAGTAATAGTTTATAGCTAGTAGTAATAGTTTATAGCTAGTAGTAATAGTTTATAGCTTGTAGTAATAGTTGATAGCTAGTAGTAATAGTTTATAGTTTATAGCTAGTAGTATAAGTGTATAGCTAGTGTAATAGTTTATAGCTTGTAGTAATAGTTGATAGCTAGTAGTAATAGTTTATAGCTAGTAGTAATAGTTGTAAAGCATGTCTGAACCCTATATATATATAGTTTATAGCTAGTAGTAATAGTTGATAGCTAGTAGTAATAGTTTATAGTTTATAGCTAGTAGTAATAATTCATAGCTAGTAGTAATAGTTGATAGCTAGTAGTAATAGTTTATAGCTAGTAGTAATAATTGATAGCTAGTAGTAATAGTTTATAGCTAGTAGTAATATTTTATAGCTAGTAGTAATATTTTATAGCTAGTAGTAATAGTTTATAGCTTGTAGGAGTAGTTTATAACTAGTAGTAATATTTGATAGCTAGTACTAATATTTGATAGCTAGTAGTAATATTTGATAGCTAGTAGTAATAGTTTATAGCTAGTAGTAATAGTTTATAGCTTGTAGTAATAGTTGATAGCTAGTAGTAATAGTTTATAGCTAGTAGTAATAGTTGTAAAGCATGTCTGAACCCTATATATATAGTTTATAGCTAGTAGTAATAGTTGATAGCTAGTAGTAATAGTTTATAGCTAGTAGTAATAATTTATAGCTAGTAGTAATAGTTTATAGCTAGTAGTTATAGTTTATAGCTTTTAGTAATAGTTTATAGCTAGTAGTAATATTTGATAGCTTGTAGTAATATTTTATAGCTAGTAGTTTATAGCTTGTAGTAATAGTTTATAGCTAGTAGTAATAGTTTATAGCTTGTAGTAATAGTTGATAGCTAGTAGTAATAGTTTATAGCTAATAGTAAGAGTTTATAGCTAGTAGTAATAGTTTATAGCTAGTAGTAATAGTTTATAGCTAGTAGTAATAGTTTATAGCTAGTAATAATAGTTTATAGTTTATAGCTAGTAGTTTATAGCTAGTGTAATAGTTTATAGCTTGTAGTAATATTTGATAACTAGTAGTAATATTTGATAGCTAGTTGTAATAGTTGATAGCTAGTAGTAATAGTTTATAGCTAGTAGTAATATTTTATAGCTAGTAGTAATATTTTATAGCTTGTAGTAATAGTTTAAAGCTAGTAGTAATAGTTGATAGCTTGTAGTAATAGTTGATAGCTAGTAGTAATAGTTGATAGCTAGTATTAATAGTTTATAGCTAGTAGTAATAGTTGATAGCTAGTAGTAATAGTTGATTGCTAGTAGTAATAGTTGATAGCTAGTAGTAATAGTTTATAGCTAGTAGTAATAGTTTATAGCTAGTAGTAATAGTTGATAGCTTGTAGTAATAGTTTATAGCTAGTAGTAATAGTTTATAGCTAGTAGTAATAGTTTATAGCTAGTGTAATAGTTTTTAGCTTGTAGTAATAGTTGATAGCTAGTAGTAATAGTTTATAGCTAGTAATAATAGTTTATAGTTTATAGCTAGTAGTTTATAGCTAGTGTAATAGTTTATAGCTTGTAGTAATATTTGATAGCTAGTAGTAATATTTGATAGCAAGTTGTAATAGTTGATAGCTAGTAGTAATAGTTTATAGCTAGTAGTAATATTTTATAGCTAGTAGTAATATTTTATAGCTTGTAGTAATAGTTTATAGCTAGTAGTAATAGTTGATAGCTTGTAGTAATAGTTGATAGCTAGTAGTAATAGTTGATAGCTAGTAGTAATAGTTTATAGCTAGTAGTAATAGTTGATAGCTAGTAGTAATAGTTGATTGCTAGTAGTAATAGTTGATAGCTAGTAGTAATAGTTTATAGCTAGTAGTAATATTTTATAGCTAGTAGTAATAGTTTATAGCTAGTGTAATAGTTTTTAGCTTGTAGTAATAGTTGATAGCTAGTAGTAATAGTTTATAGCTAGTAGTAATAGTTGTAAAGCATGTCTGAACCCTATATATATATATAGTTTATATCTAGTAGTAATAGTTGATAGCTAGTAGTAATAGTTTATAGTTTATAGCTAGTAGTAATAATTTATAGCTAGTAGTAATAGTTGATAGCTAGTACTAATAGTTTATAGCTAGTAGTAATAGTTTATAGCTAGTAGTAATAGTTTATAGCTAGTAGTAATATTTTATAGCTTGTAGTAATAGTTTATAGCTAGTAGTAATATTTGATAGCTAGTAGTAATATTTGATAGCTAGTAGTAATATTTGATAGCTAGTAGTAATAGTTTATAGCTAGTAGTAATAGTTTATAGCTAGTAGTAATAGTTTATAGCTTGTAGTAATAGTTTATAGCTAGTAGTAATATTTGATAGCTAGTAGTAATAGTTTATAGCTAGTAGTAATAGTTTATAGCTAGTAGTAATAGTTTATAGCTAGTAGTAATAGTTTATAGCTAATAGTAATAGTTGATAGCTAGTAGTAATAGTTTATAGCTAGTAGTAATAGTTTATAGCTAGTAGTAATAGTTTATAGCTAGTAGTAATAGTTGATAGCTAGTAGTAATAGTTTATAGCTAGTAGTAATATTTTATAGCTTGTAGTAATATTTTATAGCTTGTAGTAATAGTTTATAGCTAATAGTAATAGTTTGTAGCTTGTAGTAATAGTTGATAGCTAGTAGTAATAGTTGATAGCTAGTAGTAATAGTTTATAGCTAGTAGTAATAGTTTATAGCTAGTAGTAATAGTTTATAGCTAGTAGTAATAGTTTATAGCTTGTAGTAATAGTTGATAGCTAGTAGTAATAGTTTATAGTTTATAGCTAGTAGTATAAGTGTATAGCTAGTGTAATAGTTTATAGCTTGTAGTAATAGTTGATAGCTAGTAGTAATAGTTTATAGCTAGTAGTAATAGTTGTAAAGCATGTCTGAACCCTATATATATATAGTTTATAGCTAGTAGTAATAGTTGATAGCTAGTAGTAATAGTTTATAGTTTATAGCTAGTAGTAATAATTCATAGCTAGTAGTAATAGTTGATAGCTAGTAGTAATAGTTTATAGCTAGTAGTAATAATTGATAGCTAGTAGTAATAGTTTATAGCTAGTAGTAATATTTTATAGCTAGTAGTAATATTTTATAGCTAGTAGTAATAGTTTATAGCTTGTAGGAGTAGTTTATAACTAGTAGTAATATTTGATAGCTAGTACTAATATTTGATAGCTAGTAGTAATATTTGATAGCTAGTAGTAATAGTTTATAGCTAGTAGTAATAGTTTATAGCTTGTAGTAATAGTTGATAGCTAGTAGTAATAGTTTATAGCTAGTAGTAATAGTTGTAAAGCATGTCTGAACCCTATATATATAGTTTATAGCTAGTAGTAATAGTTGATAGCTAGTAGTAATAGTTTATAGCTAGTAGTAATAATTTATAGCTAGTAGTAATAGTTTATAGCTAGTAGTTATAGTTTATAGCTTTTAGTAATAGTTTATAGCTAGTAGTAATATTTGATAGCTAGTAGTAATATTTTATAGCTAGTAGTTTATAGCTTGTAGTAATAGTTTATAGCTAGTAGTAATAGTTTATAGCTTGTAGTAATAGTTGATAGCTAGTAGTAATAGTTTATAGCTAATAGTAAGAGTTTATAGCTAGTAGTAATAGTTTATAGCTAGTAGTAATAGTTTATAGCTAGTAGTAATAGTTTATAGCTAGTAATAATAGTTTATAGTTTATAGCTAGTAGTTTATAGCTAGTGTAATAGTTTATAGCTTGTAGTAATATTTGATAACTAGTAGTAATATTTGATAGCTAGTTGTAATAGTTGATAGCTAGTAGTAATAGTTTATAGCTAGTAGTAATATTTTATAGCTAGTAGTAATATTTTATAGCTTGTAGTAATAGTTTAAAGCTAGTAGTAATAGTTGATAGCTTGTAGTAATAGTTGATAGCTAGTAGTAATAGTTGATAGCTAGTATTAATAGTTTATAGCTAGTAGTAATAGTTGATAGCTAGTAGTAATAGTTGATTGCTAGTAGTAATAGTTGATAGCTAGTAGTAATAGTTTATAGCTAGTAGTAATAGTTTATAGCTAGTAGTAATAGTTGATAGCTTGTAGTAATAGTTTATAGCTAGTAGTAATAGTTTATAGCTAGTAGTAATAGTTTATAGCTAGTGTAATAGTTTTTAGCTTGTAGTAATAGTTGATAGCTAGTAGTAATAGTTTATAGCTAGTAATAATAGTTGTAAAGCATGTCTGAACCCTATATATATAGTTTATAGCTAGTAGTAATAGTTTATAGCTAGTAGTAATAGTTTATAGTTTATAGCTAGTAGTAATAATTTATAGCTAGTAGTAATAGTTTATAGCTTGTAGTAATAGT
Source organism: Salmo salar (assembly GCF_965601325.2). Lineage (NCBI taxonomy): Eukaryota > Metazoa > Chordata > Actinopteri > Salmoniformes > Salmonidae > Salmo > Salmo salar. The sequence goes on from NC_138300.1 coordinate 54,621,383, forward strand.
TTATAGCTAGTAGTATTAGTTTATAGCTAGTAGTAATAGTTTATAGCTAGTAATAATAGTTTATAGTTTATAGCTAGTAGTTTATAGCTAGTGTAATAGTTTATAGCTTGTAGTAATATTTGATAGCTAGTAGTAATATTTGATAGCTAGTTGTAATAGTTTATAGCTAGTAGTAATAGTTTATAGCTAGTAGTAATATTTTATAGCTAGTAGTAATATTTTATAGCTTGTAGTAATAGTTTAAAGCTAGTAGTAATAGTTGATAGCTTGTAGTAATAGTTGATAGCTAGTAGTAATAGTTGATAGCTAGTATTAATAGTTTATAGCTAGTAGTAATAGTTGATAGCTAGTAGTAATAGTTGATTGCTAGTAGTAATAGTTGATAGCTAGTAGTAATAGTTTATAGCTAGTAGTAATAGTTTATAGCTAGTAGTAATAGTTGATAGCTTGTAGTAATAGTTTATAGCTAGTAGTAATAGTTTATTGCTAGTAGTAATAGTTTACAGCTTGTAGTAATATTTGATAGCTAGTAGTAATAGTTGATAGCTAGTAGTAATAGTTGATAGCTAGTATTAATAGTTTATAGCTAGTAGTAATAGTTGATAGCTAGTAGTAATAGTTGATTGCTAGTAGTAATAGTTGATAGCTAGTAGTAATAGTTTATAGCTAGTAGTAATAGTTTATAGCTAGTAGTAATAGTTGATAGCTTGTAGTAATAGTTTATAGCTAGTAGTAATAGTTTATAGCTAGTAGTAATAGTTTATAGCTAGTGTAATAGTTTTTAGCTTGTAGTAATAGTTGATAGCTAGTAGTAATAGTTTATAGCTAGTAATAATAGTTGTAAAGCATGTCTGAACCCTATATATATAGTTTATAGCTAGTAGTAATAGTTTATAGCTAGTAGTAATAGTTTATAGTTTATAGCTAGTAGTAATAATTTATAGCTAGTAGTAATAGTTTATAGCTTGTAGTAATAGTTTATAGCTAGTAGTATTAGTTTATAGCTAGTAGTAATAGTTTATAGCTAGTAGTAATAGTTTATAGTTGATAGCTAGTAGTAATAATTTATAGCTAGTAGTAATAGTTGATAGCTAGTAGTAATAGTTTATAGCTTGTAGTAATAGTTTATAGCTAGTAGTAATAGTTTATAGCTTTTAGTAATAGTTGATAGCTGGTAGTAATAGTTGATAGCTAGTGTAATAGTTTATAGCTAGTAGTAATAGTTGATAGCTAGTAGTTATAGTTTATAGCTTGTAGTAATAGTTTATAGCTAGTAGTAATATTTGATAGCTAGTAGTAATAGTTTATAGCTAGTAGTAATAGTTTATTGCTAGTAGTAATAGTTTACAGCTTGTAGTAATATTTGATAGCTAGTAGTAATAGTTTATAGCTTGTAGTAATAGTTGATAGCTGGTAGTAATAGTTGATAGCTAGTGTAATAGTTTATAGCTAGTAGTAATAGTTGATAGCTAGTAGTAATAGTTTATAGCTTGTAGTAATAGTTTATAGCTAGTAGTAATAGTTGATAGCTTGTAGTAATAGTTTATAGCTAGTAGTAATAGTTTATAGCTAGTAGTAATAGTTTATTGCTAGTAGTAATATTTGATAGCTAGTAGTAATAGTTGATAGCTAGTAGTAATAGTTGTAAAGCATGTCTGAACACTATATATATACTGTATCATGAATGTATGAACCATTAATAATGCATGTGTAATACTTGTGCTACATGTGGTGCTGTTTGTCTGAGGCATATTGGTGCCCGAGAAGCCATAAGCATGTGAATGGCATGTTCAATCATAACATATGTGTAGCATGTGTTGGCCATTTGTCTGGCATGTTGGCTGTATGGGAGAGGCATGGTTATGAGCTGCAGTACAGGAAAGGGCTCTCTCTCATCATTGACTCAACAGCATCAGCAGAAGACAGAATGCTAATTAGCCAACTCAGTGGTCGACAGGAGACAAGAGGTGCAAAGTGCAGAAAGACGATAAGGAGCCCATAAAAATATCATTTTGACAACGTTTGTTCAGGAAACTCTCTGGGAAAGGATTTATAACACAAGTTGCTAAAACCAGAATATATTTTCTTCTAATCAGCATTTACACTGAACTGTTTTGACAAACTAATATATTGAACCCATAAAATCCCAGGCCTATGCCTGGCCTAAAGCGGCGGACGTGACCCTACGCTTCTCTCTGCTGGTGAAAAGTGAGAAGTGCAGCTTGGTGAACGTGACAAGCTCAGCTCTCCTCCCACACAGCTCACACAGTCAACCACCCCTGTCAACAAACATTAGAAGCCTGCGTGACTAAACTCACAGAGGAAACACAGATACTCCCTTTGATCAGTCATGTGATCGCTGCCTCAGCTACTTTCATACCACACATGTGGGTGGAGAACGGAGGAAGAGGGGGAGAGGGGGAGAGGATGAGGTGGAGAGAGGAGGAAGAGAGGGAGAAGGAGGAGGGTGAGAGGGGAAGAGAGGGAGACGATTTTAGAGAAGTAAAAGAAAGAGAGACAGGACAGACTCACTCACTCACGTTTTCCCAACTTCTCCTCCACTCTACTCTCTCTACCCCCCCTCCCCCATCCATCTCTTTCTCCCCCTGCTCCTCCTCCTCTTTCCAGATGAACAGTGTCAGTAGTTCAGAGGACATCAAGCCTCCTCTGGGTCTCCAGAATCTAGGGGACATCAACTACAACTGCACCAGCCCTGGAAGCATGTCCAAACACGTATGTGCCATCTGTGGAGACCGATCATCAGGTAAGAAATAGGGCCACACCTCCCCACTGGGCCCTAGTCCAGCCCCCTGTAGCAGCAATAGGGCCCTAGTCCAGCCCCCTGTAGCAGCAATAGGACCCTAGTCCAGCCCCCTATAGCAGAAATAGGACCCTAGCCCAGCCCCCTATAGCAGCAATAGGACCCTAGTCCAGCCCCCTATAGCAGCAATAGGACCCTAGTCCAGCCCCCTATAGCAGCAATAGGACCCTAGTCCAGCCCCCTATAGCAGCAGTAGGACCCTAGTCCAGCCCCCTGTAGCAGCAATAGGACCCTAGTCCAGCCCCCTATAGCAGCAATAGGACCCTAGCCCAGCCCCCTATAGCAGCAATAGGACCCTAGTCCAGCCCCCTGTAGCAGCAATAGGACCCTAGTCCAGCCCCCTAGAGCAGCAATAGGACCCTAGTCCAGCCCCCTGTAGCAGCAATAGGACCCTAGTCCAGCCCCCTGTAGCAGCAATAGGACCCTAGTCCAGCCCCCTGTAGCAGCAATAGGACCCTAGTCCACCCCCCTATAGCAGCAATAGGACCCTAGTCCAGCCCCCTATACAGGCGGCAGAAACTCCACTGTTGGTTGGTATTGGGGAGGTTTATCCCAATTTATTTTAGATTTAGTGAATTACCTCATTGCTGATTTTTCTTCTCCCAGTCCTCATCCAATAACCATGGACTATGACATTGATTAACAGTATTGCGATTATGTGGATCAGTTTCTCAGGTAAAGCAGTGGCGTTGATGTTTTGGATGTTGTTCACCCAGGGAAGCACTATGGCGTGTACAGTTGTGAAGGCTGCAAAGGCTTCTTCAAGAGAACCATCCGGAAAGACCTCACCTATACGTGTCGAGACAGCAAGGAGTGCCTGATAGACAAACGACAGCGCAACCGCTGTCAATACTGTCGCTACCAGAAGTGCCTAGCCATGGGCATGAAGAGAGAAGGTGTGTGTAAGTGGTGTAGAGAGGAGGAGGGAGGTTGTGTGCATGTAGACAGGGGGAGGGAGGAGGAGGGAGGTTGTGTGCATGTAGAGAGGGGGAGAGAGAGGAGGAGGGAGGTTGTGTCTGCATGTAGAGAGGGGGAGAGAGAGGAGGAGGGAGGTTGTGTGCATGTAGAGAGGAGGAGGGAGGAGGAGGGAGGCTGTTTGCATGTAGAGAGGGGGAGAGAGAGGAGGAGGGAGGTTGTGTGCATGTAGAGAGAGGAGGAGGGAAGTTGTGTGCATGTAGAGAGGGGGAGAGAGAGGAGGAGGGAGGTTGTGTGCATGTAGAGAGGAGGAGGGAGGAGGAGGGAGGTTGTGTGCATGTAGCGAGGGGGAGAGAGAGGAGGGAGATTGTGTGCATGTAGAGAGGTGGAGAGAGAGGAGGAGGGAGGAGGAGGGAGGTTGTGTGCATGTAGCGAGGGGGAGAGAGAGGAGGGAGGTTGTGTGCATGTAGAGAGGGGGAGAGAGAGGAGGAGGGAGGTTATGTGCATGTAGAGAGGAGGAGGAAGGAGGAGGGAGGTTGTGTGCATGTAGAGAGGGGGAGAGAGAGGAGGGAAGTTGTGTGCATGTAGAGAGGGGGAGGGGGAGGAGGGAGGTTGTGTGCATGTAGAGAGGGGGAGAGAGAGGAGGAGGGAGGTTGTGTCTGCATGTAGAGAGGGGGAGAGAGAGGAGGAGGGAGGTTGTGTGCAGGGAGAGAGAGGAGGGAGGTTGTGTGCATGTAGAGAGGAGGAGGGAGGAGGAGGGAGGCTGTTTGCATGTAGAGAGGGGGAGAGAGAGGAGGAGGGAGGTTGTGTGCAGGGAGAGAGAGGAGGGAGGTTGTGTGCATGTAGAGAGGAGGAGAGAGGTTGTGTGCATGTAGAGAGGAAGAGGGAGGTTGTGTGCATGTAGAGAGGAGGAGAGAGGAGGAGGGAGGTTGTGTGCATGTAGAGAGGGGGAGAGAGAGGAGGAGGGAGGTTGTGTCTGCATGTACAGAGGGGGAGAGAGAGGAGGAGGGAGGTTGTGTCCATGTAGAGAGGGGGAGAGAGAGGAGGAGGGAGGTTGTGTGCATGTTGAGAGAGGGAGAGAGAGGAGGGAGGTTGTGTGCATGTAGAGAGGGAGGGAGGAGGAGGGAAGTTGTGTGCATGTAGAGAGGGGGAGAGAGAGGAGGAGGGAGGTGGTGCGTGTAGAGAGGGGGAGAGAGAGGAGGAGGGAGGTTGTGTGCATGTAGAGAGGAGGAGGGAGGAGGAGGGAGGTTGTGTGCATGTAGCGAGGGGGAGAGAGAGGAGGGAGGTTGTGTGCATGTAGAGAGGTGGAGAGAGAGGAGGAGGGAGGTTGTGTGCATGTAGAGAGGAGGAGGGAGGTTGTGTGCATGTAGCGAGGGGGAGAAAGAGGAGGGAGGTTATGTGCATGTAGAGAGGAGGAGGAAGGAGGAGGGAGGTTGTGTGCATGTAGAGAGGGGGAGAGAGAGGAGGGAGGTTGTGTGCATGTAGAGAGGGGGAGGGAGGAGGAGGGAGGTTGTGTGCATGTAGAGAGGGGGAGGGAGGAGGAGGGAGGTTGTGTGCATGTAGAGAGGAGGAGGGAGGTTGTGTGCATGTAGAGAGGGGGAGAGAGAGGAGGAGGGAGGTTGTGTGCATGTAGTGAGGAGGAGGGAGGTTGTGTGCATGTAGAGAGGAGGAGGGAGGAGGAGGGAGGTTGTGTGCATGTAGAGAGGGGGAGAGAGAGGAGGGGGGAGGTTGTGTCTGCATGTAGAGAGGAGGAGAGAGAGGAGGAGGGAGGTTGTGTGCATGTAGAGAGGAGGAGGGAGGTTGTGTGCATGTAGAGAGGAGGAGGGAAGAGGAGGGAGGTTGTGTGCATGTAGAGAGGAGGACGGAGGAGGAGGGAGGTTGTGTGCATGTAGAGAGTGGGAGAGAGAGGAGGAGAGAGGTTGTGTCTGCATGTGAAGAGGGGGAGAGAGAGGAGGAGGGAGGTTGTGTGCATGTAGAGAGGGGGAGAGAGAGGAGGAGGGAGGTTGTGTGCATGTAGAGAGGGGGAGGGAGAGGAGGAGGGATCTTGTGTGCATGTAGAGAGGGGGAGAGAGAGGAGGAGGGAGTTTGTATATGCATGTAGAGAGGGGAGAGAGAGGAGGGAGGTTGTGTGCATGTAGAGAGGAGGAGGAGGGAGGTTGTGTGCATGTAGAGAGGAGGAGGGAGAGGAGGAGGGAGGTTGTGTGCATGTAGAGAGGAGGAGGGAGGTTGTGTGCATGTAGCGAGGGGGAGAAAGAGGAGGGAGGTTATGTGCATGTAGAGAGGAGGAGGAAGGAGGAAGGAGGTTGTGTGCATGTAGAGAGGGGGAGAGAGAGGAGGGAGGTTGTGTGCATGTAGAGAGGGGGAGGGAGGAGGAGGGAGGTTGTGTGCATGTAGAGAGGGGGAGGGAGGAGGAGGGAGGTTGTGTGCATGTAGAGAGGAGGAGGGAGGTTGTGTGCATGTAGAGAGGGGGAGAGAGAGGAGGAGGGAGGTTGTGTGCATGTAGTGAGGAGGAGGGAGGTTGTGTGCATGTAGAGAGGAGGAGGGAGGAGGAGGGAGGTTGTGTGCATGTAGAGAGGGGGAGAGAGAGGAGGGGGGAGGTTGTGTCTGCATGTAGAGAGGAGGAGAGAGAGGAGGAGGGAGGTTGTGTGCATGTAGAGAGGAGGAGGGAGGTTGTGTGCATGTAGAGAGGAGGGAAGAGGAGGGAGGTTGTGTGCATGTAGAGAGGAGGATGGAGGAGGAGGGAGGTTGTGTGCATGTAGAGAGTGGGAGAGAGAGGAGGAGAGAGGTTGTGTCTGCATGTGAAGAAATGGAGAGAGAGGAGGAGGGAGGTTGTGTGCATGTAGAGAGGGGGAGAGAGAGGAGGAGGGAGGTTGTGTGCATGTAGAGAGGGGGAGAGAGAGGAGGAGGGATCTTGTGTGCATGTAGAGAGGGGGAGAGAGAGGAGGAGGGAGTTTGTATATGCATGTAGAGAGGGGAGGAGGAGGGAGGTTGTGTGCATGTAGAGAGGGGGAGAGAGAGGAGGGAGGTTGTGTGCATCTAGTGAGGGGGAGAGAGGAGGAGGGAGGTTGTGTGCATGTAGAGAGGAGGAGGGAGGAGGAGGGAGGTTGTGTGCATGTAGAGAGGGGGAGAGAGGAGGAGGGAGGTTGTGTGCATGTAGAGAGGGGAGGAGGAGGGAGGTTGTGTGCATGTAGAGAGGGAGAGAGAGGAGGAGGGATCTTGTGTGCATATAGAGAGGGGGAGAGAGACGAGGGAGGTTGTGTGCATGTAGAGAGGGGGATAGAGAGGAGGAGGGAGGTTGTGTGCATGTAGAGAGGGGGAGAGAGAGGAGGGAGGTTGTGTGCATCTAGAGAGGGGGAGAGAGAGGAGGAGGGAGGTTGTGTGCATGTAGAGAGGAGGATGGAGGAGGAGGGAGGTTGTGTGCATGTAGCGAGGGGGAGAGAGAGGAGGGAGGTTGTGTGCATGTAGAGAGGGGGAGAGAGAGGAGGGAGGTTGTGTGCATGTAGAGAAGGGGAGGGAGGTTGTGTGCATGTAGAGAGGAGGAGGGTGGTTGTGTGCATGTAGAGAGGAGGAGGGAGGTTGTGTGCATGTAGTGAGGAGGAGGGAGGAGGAGGGAGGTTGTGTGCATGTAGAGAGGAGGAGGGAGGAGGAGGGAGGTTGTGTGCATGTAGAGAGGGGGAGAGAGAGGAGGGGGGAGGTTGTGTCTGCATGTAGAGAGGAGGAGAGAGAGGAGGAGGGAGGTTGTGTGCATGTAGAGAGGAGGAGAGAGGTTGTGTGCATGTAGAGAGGAGGAGGGAGGTTGTGTGCATGTAGAGAGGAGGACGGAGGAGGAGGGAGGTTGTGTGCATGTAGAGAGGGGGAGAGAGAGGAGGAGAGAGGTTGTGTCTGCATGTGGAGAGGGGGAGAGAGAGGAGGGAGGTTGTGTGCATGTAGAGAGGGGGAGAGAGAGGAGGAGGGAGGTTGTGGGCATGTAGAGAGGGGGAGAGAGAGGAGGAGGGATCTTGTGTGCATGTAGAGAGGGGGAGAGAGAGGAGGGAGGTTGTGTGCATGTAGAAAGGGGGATAGAGAGGAGGAGGGAGGTTGTATCTGCATGTAGAGAGGGGAGAGAGAAGAGGAGGGAGGTTGTGTGCATATAGAGAGGGGGAGAGAGGGGAGGGAGGTTGTGTGCGTGTAGAGAGGGGGAGAGAGAGGAGCAGGGAGGTTGTGTGCATGTAGAGAGGAGGAGGGAGGAGGAGGGAGGTTGTGTGCATGTAGAGAGGGGGAGAGAGAGGAGGGAGGTTGTGTGCATGTAGAGAGGGGAGGATGAGGGAGGTTTCTGTGCATGTAGAGAGGGGGAGAGAGAGGAGGAGGGAGGTTGTGTGCATGTAGAGAGGGGAGGAGGAGGGAGGTTGTGTGCATGTAGAGAGGGAGAGAGAGGAGGAGGGATCTTGTGTGCATGTAGAGAGGGGGAGAGAGAGGAGGGAGGTTGTGTGCATGTAGAGAGGGGGATAGAGAGGAGGAGGGAGGTTTTATCTGCATGGAGAGAGAGGAGGAGGGAGGTTGTGTGCATGTAGAGAGGGGGAGAGAGAGGAGGGAGGTTGTGTGCATCTAGAGAGGGGGAGAGAGAGGAGGAGGGAGGTTGTGTGCATGTAGAGAGGAGAAGGAGGGAGGAGGAGGGAGGTTGTGTGCATGTAGAGAGGGGGAGAGAGAGGAGGGAGGTTGTGTGCATGTAGAGAGGGGGAGAGAGGAGGAGGGAGGTTGTGTGCATGTAGAGAGGGGAGGAGGAGGGAGGTTGTGTGCATGTAGAGAGGGAGAGAGAGAAGGAGGGATCTTGTGTGCATGTAGAGAGGGGGAGAGAGAGGAGGGATGTAGTGTGCATGTAGAGAGGGGGATAGAGAGGAGGAGGGAGGTTGTATCTGCATGTAGAGAGGGGAGAGAGAGGAGGAGGGAGGTTGTGTGCATGTAGAGAGGGGGAGAGAGAGGAGCGAGGTTGTGTGCATCTAGAGAGGGGGAGAGAGAGGAGGAGGGAGGTTGTGTGCATGTAGAGAGGAGAAGGAGGGAGGAGGAGGGAGGTTGTGTGCATGTAGAGAGGGGGAGAGAGAGGAGGGAGGTTGTGTGCATCTAGAGAGGGAGAGAGAGGAGGAGGGAGGTTGTGTGCATGTAGAGAGGAGGAGGGAGGAGGAGGGAGGTTGTGTGCATGTAGCGAGGGGGAGAGAGAGGAGGGAGGTTGTGTGCATGTAGAGAGGGGGAGAGAGAGGAGGAGGGAGGTTGTGTGCATGTAGCGAGGGGGAGAAAGAGGAGGGAGGTTATGTGCATGTAGAGAGGAGGAGGAAGGAGGTTGTGTGCATGTAGAGAGGGGGAGGGAGGAGGAGGGAGGTTGTGTGCATGTAGAGAGGGGGAGGGAGGAGGAGGGAGGTTGTGTGCATGTAGAGAGGAGGAGGGAGGTTGTGTGCATGTAGAGAGGGGGAGAGAGAGGAGGAGGGAGGTTGTGTGCATGTAGTGAGGAGGAGGGAGGTTGTGTGCATGTAGAGAGGAGGAGGGAGGAGGAGGGAGGTTGTGTGCATGTAGAGAGGGGGAGAGAGAGGAGGGGGGAGGTTGTGTCTGCATGTAGAGAGGAGGAGAGAGAGGAGGAGGGAGGTTGTGTGCATGTAGAGAGGAGGAGGGAGGTTGTGTGCATGTAGAGAGGAGGAGGGAAGAGGAGGGAGGTTGTGTGCATGTAGAGAGGAGGACGGAGGAGGAGGGAGGTTGTGTGCATGTAGAGAGTGGGAGAGAGAGGAGGAGAGAGGTTGTGTCTGCATGTGAAGAGGGGGAGAGAGAGGAGGAGGGAGGTTGTGTGCATGTAGAGAGGGGGAGAGAGAGGAGGAGGGAGGTTGTGTGCATGTAGAGAGGGGGAGAGAGAGGAGGAGGGATCTTGTGTGCATGTAGAGAGGGGGAGAGAGAGGAGGAGGGAGTTTGTATATGCATGTAGAGATGGGAGAGAGAGGAGGGAGGTTGTGTGCATGTAGAGAGGGGAGGAGGAGGGAGGTTGTGTGCATGTAGAGAGGGGGAGAGAGAGGAGGAGGGAGGTTGTGTGCATGTAGAGAGGGGAGGAGGAGGAAGGTTGTGTGCATGTAGAGAGGGAGAGAGAGGAGGAGGGATCTTGTGTGCATGTAGAGAGGGGGAGAGAGAGGAGGGAGGTTGTGTGCATGTAGAGAGGGGGATAGAGAGGAGGAGGGAGGTTGTATATGCATGGAGAGAGGAGGAGGGAGGTTGTGTGCATGTAGAGAGGGGGAGAGAGAGGAGGGAGGTTGTGTGCATCTAGTGAGGGGGAGAGAGGAGGAGGGAGGTTGTGTGCATGTAGAGAGGAGGAGGGAGGAGGAGGGAGGTTGTGTGCATGTAGAGAGGGGGAGAGAGGAGGAGGGAGGTTGTGTGCATGTAGAGAGGGGAGGAGGAGGGAGGTTGTGTGCATGTAGAGAGGGAGAGAGAGGAGGAGGGATCTTGTGTGCATATAGAGAGGGGGAGAGAGACGAGGGAGGTTGTGTGCATGTAGAGAGGGGGATAGAGAGGAGGAGGGAGGTTGTGTGCATGTAGAGAGGGGGAGAGAGAGGAGGGAGGTTGTGTGCATCTAGAGAGGGGGAGAGAGAGGAGGAGGGAGGTTGTGTGCATGTAGAGAGGAGGATGGAGGAGGAGGGAGGTTGTGTGCATGTAGCGAGGGGGAGAGAGAGGAGGGAGGTTGTGTGCATGTAGAGAGGGGGAGAGAGAGGAGGGAGGTTGTGTGCATGTAGAGAAGGGGAGGGAGGTTGTGTGCATGTAGAGAGGAGGAGGGAGGTTGTGTGCATGTAGAGAGGAGGAGGGAGGTTGTGTGCATGTAGTGAGGAGGAGGGAGGAGGAGGGAGGTTGTGTGCATGTAGAGAGGAGGAGGGAGGAGGAGGGAGGTTGTGTGCATGTAGAGAGGGGGAGAGAGAGGAGGGGGGAGGTTGTGTCTGCATGTAGAGAGGAGGAGGGAGGTTGTGTGCATGTAGAGAGGAGGACGGAGGAGGAGGGAGGTTGTGGGCATGTAGAGAGGGGGAGAGAGAGGAGGAGGGATCTTGTGTGCATGTAGAGAGGGGGAGAGAGAGGATGGAGGTTGTGTGCATGTAGAAAGGGGGATAGAGAGGAGGAGGGAGGTTGTGTGCATATAGAGAGGGGGAGAGAGGGGAGGGAGGTTGTGTGCGTGTAGAGAGGGGGAGAGAGAGGAGCAGGGAGGTTGTGTGCATGTAGGGAGGAGGAGGGAGGAGGAGGGAGGTTGTGTGCATGTAGAGAGGGGGAGAGAGAGGAGGGAGGTTGTGTGCATGTAGAGAGGGGAGAATGAGGGAGGTTTCTGTGCATGTAGAGAGGGGGGGAGAGAGGAGGAGGGAGGTTGTGTGCATGTAGAGAGGGGAGGAGGAGGGAGGTTGTGTGCATGTAGAGAGGGAGAGAGAGGAGGAGGGATCTTGTGTGCATGTAGAGAGGGGGAGAGAGAGGAGGAGGGAGGTTGTGTGCATGTAGAGAGGGGAGGAGGAGGGAGGTTGTGTGCATGTAGAGAGGAGGAGGGAGGTTGTGTGCATGTAGAGAGGGGGAGAGAGAGGAGGAGGGAGGTTGTGTGCATGTAGTGAGGAGGAGGGAGGTTGTGTGCATGTAGAGAGGAGGAGGGAGGAGGAGGGAGGTTGTGTGCATGTAGAGAGGGGGAGAGAGAGGAGGGGGGAGGTTGTGTCTGCATGTAGAGAGGAGGAGAGAGAGGAGGAGGGAGGTTGTGTGCATGTAGAGAGGAGGAGGGAGGTTGTGTGCATGTAGAGAGGAGGAGGGAAGAGGAGGGAGGTTGTGTGCATGTAGAGAGGAGGACGGAGGAGGAGGGAGGTTGTGTGCATGTAGAGAGTGGGAGAGAGAGGAGGAGAGAGGTTGTGTCTGCATGTGAAGAGGGGGAGAGAGAGGAGGAGGGAGGTTGTGTGCATGTAGAGAGGGGGAGAGAGAGGAGGAGGGAGGTTGTGTGCATGTAGAGAGGGGGAGAGAGAGGAGGAGGGATCTTGTGTGCATGTAGAGAGGGGGAGAGAGAGGAGGAGGGAGTTTGTATATGCATGTAGAGATGGGAGAGAGAGGAGGGAGGTTGTGTGCATGTAGAGAGGGGAGGAGGAGGGAGGTTGTGTGCATGTAGAGAGGGGGAGAGAGAGGAGGAGGGAGGTTGTGTGCATGTAGAGAGGGGAGGAGGAGGAAGGTTGTGTGCATGTAGAGAGGGAGAGAGAGGAGGAGGGATCTTGTGTGCATGTAGAGAGGGGGAGAGAGAGGAGGGAGGTTGTGTGCATGTAGAGAGGGGGATAGAGAGGAGGAGGGAGGTTGTATATGCATGGAGAGAGGAGGAGGGAGGTTGTGTGCATGTAGAGAGGGGGAGAGAGAGGAGGGAGGTTGTGTGCATCTAGTGAGGGGGAGAGAGGAGGAGGGAGGTTGTGTGCATGTAGAGAGGAGGAGGGAGGAGGAGGGAGGTTGTGTGCATGTAGAGAGGGGGAGAGAGGAGGAGGGAGGTTGTGTGCATGTAGAGAGGGGAGGAGGAGGGAGGTTGTGTGCATGTAGAGAGGGAGAGAGAGGAGGAGGGATCTTGTGTGCATATAGAGAGGGGGAGAGAGACGAGGGAGGTTGTGTGCATGTAGAGAGGGGGATAGAGAGGAGGAGGGAGGTTGTGTGCATGTAGAGAGGGGGAGAGAGAGGAGGGAGGTTGTGTGCATCTAGAGAGGGGGAGAGAGAGGAGGAGGGAGGTTGTGTGCATGTAGAGAGGAGGATGGAGGAGGAGGGAGGTTGTGTGCATGTAGCGAGGGGGAGAGAGAGGAGGGAGGTTGTGTGCATGTAGAGAGGGGGAGAGAGAGGAGGGAGGTTGTGTGCATGTAGAGAAGGGGAGGGAGGTTGTGTGCATGTAGAGAGGAGGAGGGAGGTTGTGTGCATGTAGAGAGGAGGAGGGAGGTTGTGTGCATGTAGTGAGGAGGAGGGAGGAGGAGGGAGGTTGTGTGCATGTAGAGAGGAGGAGGGAGGAGGAGGGAGGTTGTGTGCATGTAGAGAGGGGGAGAGAGAGGAGGGGGGAGGTTGTGTCTGCATGTAGAGAGGAGGAGGGAGGTTGTGTGCATGTAGAGAGGAGGACGGAGGAGGAGGGAGGTTGTGGGCATGTAGAGAGGGGGAGAGAGAGGAGGAGGGATCTTGTGTGCATGTAGAGAGGGGGAGAGAGAGGATGGAGGTTGTGTGCATGTAGAAAGGGGGATAGAGAGGAGGAGGGAGGTTGTGTGCATATAGAGAGGGGGAGAGAGGGGAGGGAGGTTGTGTGCGTGTAGAGAGGGGGAGAGAGAGGAGCAGGGAGGTTGTGTGCATGTAGGGAGGAGGAGGGAGGTTGTGTGCATGTAGAGAGGGGGAGAGAGAGGAGGGAGGTTGTGTGCATGTAGAGAGGGGAGAATGAGGGAGGTTTCTGTGCATGTAGAGAGGGGGGGAGAGAGGAGGAGGGAGGTTGTGTGCATGTAGAGAGGGGAGGAGGAGGGAGGTTGTGTGCATGTAGAGAGGGAGAGAGAGGAGGAGGGATCTTGTGTGCATGTAGAGAGGGGGAGAGAGAGGAGGAGGGAGGTTTTATCTGCATGGAGAGAGAGGAGGAGGGAGGTTGTGTGCATGTAGAGAGGGGGAGAGAGAGGAGGGAGGTTGTGTGCATCTAGAGAGGGGGAGAGAGAGGAGGAGGGAGGTTGTGTGCATGTAGAGAGGAGAAGGAGGGAGGAGGAGGGAGGTTGTGTGCATGTAGAGAGGGGGAGAGAGAGGAGGGAGGTTGTGTGCATGTAGAGAGGGGGAGAGAGGAGGAGGGAGGTTGTGTGCATGTAGAGAGGGGAGGAGGAGGGAGGTTGTGTGCATGTAGAGAGGGAGAGAGAGAAGGAGGGATCTTGTGTGCATGTAGAGAGGGGGAGAGAGAGGAGGGAGGTAGTGTGCATGTAGAGAGGGGGATAGAGAGGAGGAGGGAGGTTGTATCTGCATGTAGAGAGGGGAGAGAGAGGAGGAGGGAGGTTGTGTGCATGTAGAGAGGGGGAGAGAGAGGAGGGAGGTTGTGTGCATCTAGAGAGGGGGAGAGAGAGGAGGAGGGAGGTTGTGTGCATGTAGAGAGGAGAAGGAGGGAGGAGGAGGGAGGTTGTGTGCATGTAGAGAGGGGGAGAGAGAGGAGGGAGGTTGTGTGCATGTAGAGAGGGGGAGAGAGGAGGAGGGAGGTTGTGTGCATTTAGAGAGGGGGAGAGAGAGGAGGGAGGTTGTGTGCATCTAGAGAGGGAGAGAGAGGAGGAGGGAGGTTGTGTGCATGTAGAGAGGAGGAGGGAGGAGGAGGGAGGTTGTGTGCATGTAGCGAGGGGGAGAGAGAGGAGGGAGGTTGTGTGCATGTAGAGAGGGGGAGAGAGAGGAGGAGGGAGGTTGTGTGCATGTAGAGAGGAGGAGGGAGGAGGAGGGAGGTTGTGTGCATGTAGAGAGGGGGAGAGAGAGGAGGGAGGTTGTGTGCATGTAGAGAGGGGGAGAGAGTAGGAGGGAGGTTGTGTGCATGTAGAGAGGGGAGAAGGAGGGAGGTTGTGTGCATGTAGAGAGGGGGAGAGAGAGGAGGAGGGAGGTTGTGTGCATGTAGAGAGGGGAGGAGGGAGGTTGTGTGCATGTAGAGAGGGAGAGAGAGGAGGAGGGATCTTGTGTGCATGTAGAGAGGGGGAGAGAGAGGAGGGAGGTTGTGTGCATGTAGAGAGGGGGATAGAGAGGAGAAGGGAGGTTGTATCTGCATGGAGAGAGAGGAGGAGGGAGGTTGTGTGCATGTAGAGAGGGGGAGAGAGAGGAGGTAGGTTGTGTGCATCTAGAGAGGGGGAGAGAGAGGAGGAGGGAGGTTGTGTGCATGTAGAGAGGAGAAGGAGGGAGGAGGAGGGAGGTTGTGTGCATGTAGAGAGGGGGAGAGAGAGGAGGAGGGAGGTTGTGTGCATGTTGAGAGAGGGAGAGAGAGGAGGGAGGTTGTGTGCATGTAGAGAGGGAGGGAGGAGGAGAGAAGTTGTGTGCATGTAGAGAGGGGGAGAGAGAGGAGGAGGGAGGTGGTGCGTGTAGAGAGGGGGAGAGAGAGGAGGAGGGAGGTTGTGTGCATGTAGAGAGGAGGAGGGAGGAGGAGGGAGGTTGTGTGCATGTAGCGAGGGGGAGAGAGAGGAGGGAGGTTGTGTGCATGTAGAGAGGTGGAGAGAGAGGAGGAAGGAGGTTGTGTGCATGTAGAGAGGAGGAGGGAGGTTGTGTGCATGTAGCGAGGGGGAGAAAGAGGAGGGAGGTTATGTGCATGTAGAGAGGAGGAGGAAGGAGGAGGGAGGTTGTGTGCATGTAGAGAGGGGGAGAGAGAGGAGGGAGGTTGTGTGCATGTAGAGAGGGGGAGGGAGGAGGAGGGAGGTTGTGTGCATGTAGAGAGGGGGAGGGAGGAGGAGGGAGGTTGTGTGCATGTAGAGAGGGGGAGGGAGGAGGAGGGAGGTTGTGTGCATGTAGAGAGGAGGAGGGAGGTTGTGTGCATGTAGTGAGGAGGAGGGAGGTTGTGTGCATGTAGAGAGGAGGAGGGAGGAGGAGGGAGGTTGTGTGCATGTAGAGAGTGGGAGAGAGAGGAGGAGAGAGGTTGTGTCTGCATGTGAAGAGGGGGAGAGAGAGGAGGAGGGAGGTTGTGTGCATGTAGAGAGGGGGAGAGAGAGGAGGAGGGAGGTTGTGTGCATGTAGAGAGGGGGAGAGAGAGGAGGAGGGATCTTGTGTGCATGTAGAGAGGGGGAGAGAGAGGAGGAGGGAGTTTGTATATGCATGTAGAGAGGTGAGAGAGAGGAGGGAGGTTGTGTGCATGTAGAGAGGAGGAGGAGGGAGGTTGTATGCATGTAGAGAGGGGGAGAGAGAGGAGGGAGGTTGTGTGCATGTAGAGAGGAGGAGGGAGAGGAGGAGGGAGGTTGTGTGCATGTAGAGAGGAGGAGGGAGGTTGTGTGCATGTAGCGAGGGGGAGAAAAAGGAGGGAGGTTATGTGCATGTAGAGAGGAGGTGGAAGGAGGAAGGAGGTTGTGTGCATGTAGAGAGGGGGAGAGAGAGGAGGGAGGTTGTGTGCATGTAGAGAGGGGGAGGGAGGAGGAGGGAGGTTGTGTGCATGTAGAGAGGGGGAGGGAGGAGGAGGGAGGTTGTGTGCATGTAGAGAGGAGGAGGGAGGTTGTGTGCATGTACAGAGGGGGAGAGAGAGGAGGAGGGAGGTTGTGTGCATGTAGTGAGGAGGAGGGAGGTTGTGTGCATGTAGAGAGGAGGAGGGAGGAGGAGGGAGGTTGTGTGCATGTAGAGAGGGGGAGAGAGAGGAGGGGGGAGGTTGTGTCTGCATGTAGAGAGGAGGAGAGAGAGGAGGAGGGAGGTTGTGTGCATGTAGAGAGGAGGAGGGAGGTTGTGTGCATGTAGAGAGGAGGAGGGAAGAGGAGGGAGGTTGTGTGCATGTAGAGAGGAGGACGGAGGAGGAGGGAGGTTGTGTGCATGTAGAGAGTGGGAGAGAGAGGAGGAGAGAGGTTGTGTCTGCATGTGAAGAGGGGGAGAGAGAGGAGGAGGGAGGTTGTGTGCATGTAGAGAGGGGGAGAGAGAGGAGGAGGGAGGTTGTGTGCATGTAAAGAGGGGGAGAGAGAGGAGGAGGGATCTTGTTTGCATGTAGAGAGGGGGACAGAGAGGAGGAGGGAGTTTGTATATGCATGTAGAGATGGGAGAGAGAGGAGGGAGGTTGTGTGCATGTAGAGAGGAGGAGGAGGGAGGTTGTGTGCATGTAGAGAGGGGGAGAGAGAGGAGGGAGGTTGTGTGCATGTAGAGAAGGGGAGAGAGGAGGAGGGAGGTTGTGTGCATGTAGAGAGGGGAGGAGGAGGGAGGTTGTGTGCATGTAGAGAGGGGGAGAGAGAGGAGGAGGGATCTTGTGTGCATGTAGAGAGGGGGAGAGAGAGGAGGAGGGAGTTTGTATATGCATGTAGAGAGGGGAGAGAGAGGAGGGAGGTTGTGTGCATGTAGAGAGGAGGAGGAGGGAGGTTGTGTGCATGTAGAGAGGGGGAGAGAGAGGAGGGAGGTTGTGTGCATGTAGAGAGGAGGAGGGAGAGGAGGAGGGAGGTTGTGTGCATGTAGAGAGGAGGAGGGAGGTTGTGTGCATGTAGCGAGGGGGAGAAAGAGGAGGGAGGTTATGTGCATGTAGAGAGGAGGAGGAAGGAGGAAGGAGGTTGTGTGCATGTAGAGAGGGGGAGAGAGGTTGTGTGCATGTAGAGAGGGGGAGAAAGGAGGAGGGAGGTTGTGTGCATGTAGAGAGGAGGAGGGAGGAGGAGGGAGGTTGTGTGCATGTAGAGAGGGGGAGAGAGAGGAGGGGGGAGGTTGTGTCTGCATGTAGAGAGGGAGGAGGGAGGTTGTGTGCATGTAGAGAGGAGGAGGGAGGTTGTGTGCATGTAGAGAGGAGGAGGGAAGAGGAGGGAGGTTGTGTGCATGTAGAGAGGAGGACGGAGGAGGAGGGAGGTTGTGTGCATGTAGAGAGTGGGAGAGAGTGGAGGAGAGAGGTTGTGTCTGCATGTGAAGAGGGGGAGAGAGAGGAGGAGGGAGGTTGTGTGCATGTAGAGAGGGGGAGAGAGAGGAGGAGGGAGGTTGTGTGCATGTAAAGAGGGGGAGAGAGAGGAGGAGGGATCTTGTGTGCATGTAGAGAGGGGGAGAGAGAGGAGGAGGGAGTTTGTATATGCATGTAGAGATGGGAGAGAGAGGAGGGAGGTTGTGTGCATGTAGAGAGGAGGAGGAGGGAGGTTGTGTGCATGTAGAGAGGGGGAGAGAGAGGAGGGAGGTTGTGTGCATGTAGAGAAGGGGAGAGAGGAGGAGGGAGGTTGTGTGCATGTAGAGAGGGGAGGAGGAGGGAGGTTGTGTGCATGTAGAGAGGGGAGGAGGAGGAAGGTTGTGTGCATGTAGAGAGGGAGAGAGAGAGGAGGAGGGAGGTTGTATATGCATGGAGAGAGGAGGAGGGAGGTTGTGTGCATGTAGAGAGGGGGTTGAGAGAGGAGGGAGGTTGTGTGCATCTAGTGAGGGGGAGAGAGAGGAGGCGGGAGGTTGTGTGCATGTAGAGAGGAGGAGGGAGGAGGAGGGAGGTTGTGTGCATGTAGAGAGGGGGAGAGAGGAGGAGGGAGGTTGTGTGCATGTAGAGAGGGGAGGAGGAGGGAGGTTGTGTGCATGTAGAGAGGGAGAGAGAGGAGGAGGGGTCTTGTGTGCATATAGAGAGGGGGAGAGAGACGAGGGAGGTTGTGTGCATGTAAAGAGGGGGATAGAGAGGAGGAGGGAGGTTGTGTGCATGTAGAGAGGGGGAGAGAGAGGAGGGAGGTTGTGTGCATCTAGAGAGTGGGAGAGAGAGGAGGAGGGAGGTTGTGTGCATGTAGAGAGGAGGAGGGAGGAGGAGGGAGGTTGTGTGCATGTAGCGAGGGGGAGAGAGAGGAGGGAGGTTGTGTGCATGTAGAGAGGGGGATAGAGAGGAGGGAGGTTGTGTGCATGTAGAGAGGGGGAGAGAGAGGAGGAGAGAGGTTGTGTCTGCATGTGGAGAGGGGGAGAGAGAGGAGGGAGGTTGTGTGCATGTAGAGAGAGGGAGAGAGAGGAGGAGGGAGGTTGTGGGCATGTAGAGAGGGGGAGAGAGAGGAGGAGGGATCTTGTGTGCATGTAGAGAGGGGGAGAGAGAGGAGGGAGGTTGTGTGCATGTAGAAAGGGGGATAGAGAGGAGGAGGGAGGTTGTATCTGCATGTAGAGAGGGGAGAGAGAAGAGGAGGGAGGTTGTGTGCATATAGAGAGGGGGAGAGAGAGGAGGGAGGTTGTGTGCGTGTAGAGAGGGGGAGAGAGAGGAGCAGGGAGGTTGTGTGCATGTAGAGAGGAGGAGGGAGGAGGAGGGAGGTTGTGTGCATGTAGAGAGGGGGAGAGAGAGGAGGGAGGTTGTGTGCATGTAGAGAGGGGAGGATGAGGGAGGTTTCTGTGCATGTAGAGAGGGGGAGAGAGAGGAGGTGGGAGGTTGTGTGCATGTAGAGAGGGGAGGAGGAGGGAGGTTGTGTGCATGTAGAGAGGGAGAGAGAGGAGGAGGGATCTTGTGTGCATATAGAGAGGGGGAGAGAGAGGAGGGAGGTTGTGTGCATGTAGAGAGGGGGATAGAGAGGAGGAGGGAGGTTGTATCTGCATGGAGAGAGAGGAGGAGGGAGGTTGTGTGCATGTAGAGAGGGGGAGAGAGAGGAGGGAGGTTGTGTGCATGTAGAGAGGGGGAGAGAGGAGGAGGGAGGTTGTGTGCATGTAGAGAGGGGAGGAGGAGGGAGGTTGTGTGCATGTAGAGAGGGAGAGAGAGAAGGAGGGATCTTGTGTGCATGTAGAGAGGGGGAGAGAGAGGAGGGAGGTAGTGTGCATGTAGAGAGGGGGATAGAGAGGAGGAGGGAGGTTGTATCTGCATGTAGAGAGGGGAGAGAGAGGGGGAGGGAGGTTGTGTGCATGTAGAGAGGGGGAGAGAGAGGAGGGAGGTTGTGTGCGTGTAGAGAGGGGGAGAGAGAGGAGCAGGGAGGTTGTGTGCATGTAGAGAGGAGGAGGGAGGAGGAGGGAGGTTGTGTGCATGTAGAGAGGGGGAGAGAGAGGAGGGAGGTTGTGTGCATGTAGAGAGGGGAGGATGAGGGAGGTTTCTGTGCATGTAGAGAGGGGGAGAGAGAGGAGGAGGGAGGTTGTGTGCATGTAGAGAGGGGAGGAGGAGGGAGGTTGTGTGCATGTAGAGAGGGAGAGAGAGGAGGAGGGATCTTGTGTGCATATAGAGAGGGGGAGAGAGAGGAGGGAGGTTGTGTGCATGTAGAGAGGGGGATAGAGAGGAGGAGGGAGGTTGTATCTGCATGGAGAGAGAGGAGGAGGGAGGTTGTGTGCATGTAGAGAGGGGGAGAGAGAGGAGGGAGGTTGTGTGCATGTAGAGAGGGGGAGAGAGGAGGAGGGAGGTTGTGTGCATGTAGAGAGGGGAGGAGGAGGGAGGTTGTGTGCATGTAGAGAGGGAGAGAGAGAAGGAGGGATCTTGTGTGCATGTAGAGAGGGGGAGAGAGAGGAGGGAGGTAGTGTGCATGTAGAGAGGGGGATAGAGAGGAGGAGGGAGGTTGTATCTGCATGTAGAGAGGGGAGAGAGAGGGGGAGGGAGGTTGTGTGCATGTAGAGAGGGGGAGAGAGAGGAGGGAGGTTGTGTGCATCTAGAGAGGTTGGAGAGAGAGGAGGAGGGAGGTTGTGTGCATGTAGAGAGGAGGAGGGAGGAGGAGGGAGGTTGTGTGCATGTAGAGAGGGGGAGAGAGAGGAGGGAGGTTGTGTGCATGTAGAGAGGGGGAGAGAGGAGGAGGGAGGTTGTGTGCATGTAGAGAGGAGGAGGGAGGAGGAGGGAGGTTGTGTGCATGTAGTGAGGGGGAGAGAGAGGAGGGAGGTTGTGTGCATGTAGAGAGGGGGAGAGAGAGGAGGAGGGAGGTTGTGTGCATGTAGAGAGGAGGAGGGAGGAGGAGGGAGGTTGTGTGCATGTAGAGAGGGGGAGAGAGAGGAGGGAGGTTGTGTGCATGTAGAGAGGGGGAGAGAGTAGGAGGGAGGTTGTGTGCATGTAGAGAGGGGAGAAGGAGGGAGGTTGTGTGCATGTAGAGAGGGGGAGAGAGAGGAGGAGGGAGGTTGTGTGCATGTAGAGAGGGGAGGAGGAGGGAGGTTGTGTGCATGTAGAGAGGGAGAGAGAGGAGGAGGGATCTTGTGTGCATGTAGAGAGGGGGAGAGAGAGGAGGGAGGTTGTGTGCATGTAGAGAGGGGGATAGAGAGGAGAAGGGAGGTTGTATCTGCATGGAGAGAGAGGAGGAGGGAGGTTGTGTGCATGTAGAGAGGGGGAGAGAGAGGAGGGAGGTTGTGTGCATCTAGAGAGGGGGAGAGAGAGGAGGAGGGAGGTTGTGTGCATGTAGAGAGGAGAAGGAGGGAGGAGGAGGGAGGTTGTGTGCATGTAGAGAGGGGGAGAGAGAGGAGAGAGGTTGTGTGCATGTAGAGAGGGGGAGAGAGGAGGAGGGATGTTGTGTGCATGTAGAGAGGGGAGGAGGAGGGAGGTTGTGTGCATGTAGAGAGGGAGAGAGAGGAGGAGGGATCTTGTGTGCATGTAGAGAGCGGGAGAGAGAGGAGGGAGGTTGTGTGCATGTAGAGAGGGGGATAGAGAGGAGGAGGGAGGTTGTATCTGCATGTAGAGAGGGGAGAGAGGAGGAGGGAGGTTGTGTGCATGTAGAGAGGGGGAGAGAGAGGAGGGAGGTTGTGTGCATCTAAAGAGGGGGAGAGAGAGGAGGAGGGAGGTTGTGTGCATGTAGAGAGGAGAAGGAGGGAGGAGGAGGGAGGTTGTGTGCGTGTAGAGAGGGGGAGAGAGAGGAGGAAGGTTGTGTGCATGTAGAGAGGGGGAGAGAGGAGGAGGGAGGTTGTGTGCATTTAGAGAGTTGGGGAGAGAGAGGAGGGAGGCTGTGTGCATGGAGGAGGGAGGTTGTGTGCATGTAGAGAGGAGGAGGGAGGAGGAGGGAGGTTGTGTGCATTTAGAGAGGGGGAGAGAGAGGAGGGATGCTGTGTGCATGTAGAGAGGGGGGAGAGAGGAGGAGGGAGGTTTGTGCATGTAGAGAGGAGTAGGGAGGAGGAGGGAGGTTGTGTACATTTAGAGAGGGGGAGAGAGAGGAGGGAGGCTGTGTGCATGTAGAGAGGGGGAGGATGGAGCAGGGAGGTTGTGTGCATGTAGAGAGGAGGAGGGAGGTTGTGTGCATGTAGAGAGGAGGAGGGAGGAGGAGGGAGGTTGTGTCTGCATGTAGAGCGGGGGAAAGAGAGGAGGAGGGAGGTTGTGTCTGCATGTAGAGAGAGGAGGAGGGAGATTCTGTGCATGTAGAGAGTGGGAGGGAGGAGGAGGGAGGTTGTGTGCATGTAGAGAGGGAAGGAGGGAGGTTGTGTGCTCTTGTGAGTGTGTTGAGGGTGGATCTGTAATGTATGGGTTTTCATTGGTATGTTTACATTTTACATTTTAGTCATTTCGCAGAGGCTCTTATCCAGAGCGACTTACAGTTAGTACATTCATCTAAAGATAGTTAGGTGGGACAACCATATATCACAGGCATAGAAAGTACAGTTTTCCTCAGTAGAGTAATCGAGTCAGAGCTAGAAAGCAGGGGGTCAAGTGCTGGTTCAGGTGGGGGTGGGGTTTGAGTTGAGGAAGAGGATTATTTAAGATACTGTTTGAAGAGTTACAGATATTTTCGTAAGAGGGGCAGGGACTCTGCTGTCCTAACTTCAGGGGTAAGCTGGTTGCATCATTGGGGTGCCAGGACAGAGAAGAGCTTGGACTGGTCTCAGAGGGAGCTGCTCTCCCGTAGGGGTGGGAGGGCCAAGAGACCTGAAGTGGAGTGCTCGGGTTTGGGTGTAGGGTTTGAGCATAGCCTGCTGTTCCGTAGGTAAGAACCATGGTCTTGTAGTGGATGTGAGCTCCGACTGGAAGCCAGTAGAGTGTGTGGAGGAGCGGGGTGACATGAGAAGACGGCGGGCTGCAGCGTTCTGGATAAGTTGCAGGGGTTTGATGTCACAAGTTGGGAGCCCAGCCAACAGCGAGTTGCAGTAGTCAAGACCTGCGCCGAGTAAATGTCAGTTGGGTTTTCATAGCCGAGCATTCAGAGGTCGAGACAGCAGGTGTGGTAGAGAGAGAGAGTTGAAAACAGCAGGTCCAGGACAAGGTAGCACGTCCGGTGAACAGGTCAGCGTTCCATAGCCGCAGGCAGAACAGTTGAAACTGCAGCAGCAACACGACCAGGTGGACTGGGGACAGCAAGGAGTCATCAAGCCAGGTAGTCCTGAGGCATGATCCTAAGGCTCAGGTCCTCCAAGAGAGAGAGAATTAGAGGGAGCATACTTAAATTCACACAGGACACCAGATAAGACAGGAGAAATACACCAGATATAACAGACTGACCCTTGCCCCCTGACACATAGACTATTGCAGCATAGATACTGGAGGCTGAGACGGGTGGGTCGGGCCACACTGTGGCACCGTCCAACAATACCCCGGACAGGGCCAACCGGGCAGGATATAACCCCACCCACTTTGCCAGAGCACAGCCCCCACACCACTAGAGGGATATCAACAGACCTTACTCTCCTGAGACAAGGCTGAGTATAGACCACGAAGATTTCCTCCACCGCACAAGCTCGATGGGAAGAAAAAACGGATGAGAACAGAGAAGACAGTGTCAGCTTTGGCGGTGCGGAGAGCCTCCGTGACACAGAGAAGAGCAGTCTTGACACAGAGAAGAGCAGTCTTGACACAGAGAAGAGCAGTCGTAACACAGAGAAGAGCAGTCGTAACACAGAGAAGAGCAGTCGTAACACAGAGAAGAGCAGTCTTGACACAGAGAAGAGCAGTCGTGACACAGAGAAGAGCAGTCGTGACACAGAGAAGAGCAGTCTTGACACAGAGAAGAGCAGTCTTGACACAGAGAAGAGCAGTCGTGACACAGAGAAGAGCAGTCTTGACACAGAGAAGAGCAGTCTTGACACAGAGAAGAGCAGTCTTGACACAGAGAAGAGCAGTCTTGACACAGAGAAGAGCAGTCTTGACACAGAGAAGAGCAGTCGTAACACAGAGAAGAGCAGTCGTGACACAGAGAAGAGCAGTCTTGACACAGAGAAGAGCAGTCGTAACACAGAGAAGAGCAGTCGTAACACAGAGAAGAGCAGTCGTGACACAGAGAAGAGCAGTCTTGACACAGAGAAGAGCAGTCGTAACACAGAGAAGAGCAGTCGTAACACAGAGAAGAGACAATGAGAGAGTTGATCAGAGAGAGAGTTGATCAGAGACAGAGAGAGTGTTGATCAGAGACAGAGAGAGAGAGAGTTGATCAGAGAGAGAGAGTTGATCAGAGAGAGAGAGTTGATCAGAGAGAGAGAGTTGAGAGAGAGTTGATCAGAGACAGAGAGAGAGAGTTGATCAGAGAGAGAGAGAGTTGATCAGAGACAGAGAGAGAGAGTTGATCAGAGACAGCACCTTCAAGGGTTTTGGAAAGAAAAGAAAGAAGGGATACAGGTCTATAGTTTTTGACATCAGATGAGTCGAGTGTTGGTTTCTTAAGGAGGGAAAAGACTCGAGCCATTTTGAAGTCAGAGGGGAGGCAGCCAATGGTCAGGGATGAGTTGATGAGGGAAGTGAGGAATGGGAGAAGGTCTCCAGAGATGGTCTGGAGAAGGGAGGAGGGGATGCAGCCAGTGGTCAGGGATGAGTTGATGAGGGAAGTGAAGAATGGGAGAAGGTCTCCAGAGATGGTCTGGATAAGGGAGGAGGGGATGCAGCCAGTGGTCAGGGATGAGTTGGTGAGGGTAGGGCGGAATGGGAGAAGGTCTCCAGAGATGGTCTGGATAAGGGAGGAGGGGATGGAGGCCGAGTGGGCAGGTTGTCAGGAGGTCAGACCTCACTAAATCGCAGGATTTCATCTGGAGAGAGATGTGAGAAAGAAGTCGAGGCGTAGGGTAGTTCTGTTTGAGTGGGACCATGTGGACTCAACAGGCTGTGTTCTGCTCTGTGTGGTAAATGTGTCCAATATGTTTCCATGTTCTGTGTCCATTTGGAATGGTTGTGGAAATGTCTGATAGATTGCCGTAAATCTTTCATTGTTGTGGATTGTCTGGTGTGTTTTTCTTGCACCACGAGTGTCATGCTTGTGGATGTGTGTGATCTGTGGCTCCATGCAGCGGTGCAGGAGGAGAGGCAGCGGGGGAGGGAGCGGGGGGAGAACGAGGTGGAGTCCACCAGTAGTTTTAATGAGGAGATGCCCGTCGATAAGATTCTGGACGCAGAGCTTGCCGTGGAACCCAAGACAGAGACGTCAGCAGACGAAGGCCCTGGCAACTCGGTAAGGATGACTTAGAGCGGTGTTTCTTAAAGGTCCAATGCAGCTGTTTTTATCTCATTATCAAATCATTTCAGGGTAACAATTAAGTACCTTACTGTGACTGCTGCAAATAGCTTTTTCTCAAGCAAGAACTTTGTAGGACTCTCTGGCAGTGTTCTGAGTGATGAGAGGGAAAACTGAAAACTAGCTGTTATTGGCAGAGAGGTTTGGAACTCTCTTTCTTATTGGTCTATTAACTAATTTACCGCCTGGTGATGTCACCAGGCAGGCCAAAACTCCATCCCACCAATTGCAGGCGGTCTTTTCAAACAGCTTTGACACTAAAAGGGCCTCATCATCATTCTCAACATTTCACAGAATTATTCCTCATAGTGTGGAGATATAGATAAAACACAGTTAAACCTCATAGTGTGGAGATATAGATAAAACACAGTTAAACCTCAGTGTGGAGATATAGATAAAACACAGTTAAACCTCATAGTGTGGAGATATAGATAAAACACAGTTAAACCTCATAGTGTGGAGATATAGATAAAACACAGTTAAACCTCATAGTGTGGAGATATAGATAAAACACAGTTAAACCTCTTAGTGTGGAGATATAGATAAAACACAGTTAAACCTCAGTGTGGAGATATAGATAAAACACAGTTAAACCTCATAGTGTGGAGATATAGATAAAACACAGTTAAACCTCATAGTGTGGAGATATAGATCAAACACAGTTAAACCTCAGTGTGGAGATATAGATAAAACACAGTTAAACCTCATAGTGTGGAGATATAGATAAAACACAGTTAAACCTCTTAGTGTGGAGATATAGATAAAACACAGTTAAACCTCAGTGTGGAGATATAGATAAAACACAGTTAAACCTCAGTGTGGAGATATAGATAAAACACAGTTAAACCTCAGTGTGGAGATATAGATAAAACACAGTTAAACCTCAGTGTGGAGATATAGATAAAACACAGTTAAACCTCAGTGTGGAGATATAGATAAAACACAGTTAAACCTCATAGTGTGGAGATATAGATAAAACACAGTTAAACCTCAGTGTGGAGATATGTGGAGATCAATATAAAACAGTTAAACCTCATAGTTTGGAGATATATTTAAAACACAGTTAAACCTCATAGTGTGGAGATATACACTACCGTTCAAAAGTTTGGGGTCACTTAGAAATGTCCTTGTTTTTTTAAAGAAAAGCAAAACAATTTGTCCATTAAAATAACATCAAATTGATCAGAAATACAGTGTAGACATTGTTAATGTTGTAAATGACTATTGTAGATGGAAACGGCTGAATTTTTATGGAATATCTACATAGGCGTACAGAGGCCCATTATCATCAACCATCACTCCTGTGTTCCAATGGCACGTTGTGTTAGCTAATCCAAGTTTATCATTTTAAAAGGCTAATTGATCGTTAGAAAACCCTTCTGCTATTATGTTAGCACAGCTGAAAATTGTTGTGCTGATTAAAGAAGCAATGAAACTGGCCTTCTTTAGACTAGTTGACTATCTGGAGCATCAGCATTTGTGGGTTTGATTACAGGCTCAATATGGCCAGGAGCTCTGCCTAGAAGGCCAGCATCCCGGAGTCGCCTCTTCACTGTTGACGTTGAGACTGGTGTTTTGCGGTTACTCTTTAACCTCTCTGGGGGGGTGGGACGCTACCGTCTCACCTGGCCAACATCCAGTGAAATTGCATCGTGCCAAATTCAAAAACAGAAATACTCATTATAAAAATTAATGAAACATACAAGTGTTATACATCGGTTTAAAGATTAACTTCTTGTTAATCCAACCACAGTGTCAGATTTCAAAAAGACTTTACGGCGAAAGCAAACCATGCGATTATCTGAGAACAGCACCCAGCATACAAATCATTACAAACAGTAACCAGCCAAGTAGTCAAGTAACAAAAGTCAGAAATAGCGATACAATTAATCACTTACCTTTGATGATTTTCATATGGTTACACTCACAAAACTCCCAGTTACCCAATACATGTTGGTTTTGTTCGATCAAGTCCCTCTTTATATCCAAAAACCTCCGTTTTGTTAGCGCGTTTTGTTCAGTAAAACACTGTCTCAAACAACATCCGGTGAAATTGCAGAGCGTGAAACTCAACAAAACAGAAATTCTCATAATAAACATACATAAAAGATACAAATGTTATACACCATCTTAAAGATACATTTCTTGTTAATCCAACTGCTGTGTCAGATTTCAAAAAGGCTTTACGGCGAAAGCAAACCATGTGATTATCTGAGAACAGCGCCCAGCAGACAAATCATTACAAACAGTTAGTAGCCAAGAAGAGGAGTAACAAAAGTCAGAAATAGCGATAAAATGTATCCCTTACCTTTTATGATCTTCATATGGTTGCACTCCGAATACTCCATGTTACACAATAAATGTTTGTTTTGTTCGATTAAGTCCCTCTTTATGTCCAAAAACCTCCGTTTTGTTGGTGCGTTTTGATCAGTAATCCATTGGAACAAAGCGCGGTCACAAAAGACAGACGAAAAATCTAAAAGTACAATAATGGTTCGTAGAAACATGTCAAACGATGTTTATAATCAATCCTCAAGTTGTTTTTGTCATAAATAATCGATCATATTTCAACCGGACAATATCTTCGTCAATAGAAAAGGAGAAACAAGAAAGGCACGCTCCTGGTCACGCGCTGGCTTCATGTCTGGAAATTTCCACTGTCCACTCATTGAAAGTGCTGTTTCCCCCTCATTTTTCAGAGTAAAAGCCTGAAACAATGCCTAAAGACTGGCCACATGTTGTGGAAGGCATAGAGATCGTGAACTGTGTCATAAGTCTTTGTATGGTGGATAGGCTTTAACCTCTTACATCTAGATGTGCCACTAGCAGAACGCCTCGCCAATATCCAATGATAGAGCGTGGCGCGAATTACAAACACCTCAGAAATCCCAAAACTTCAATTTTTCAAACATATGACTATTTTACACCATTTTAAAGACAAGACTCTCCTTTATCTAACCACATTGTCCGATTTCAAAAAGGCTTTACAACGAAAGCAAAACATTAGATTATGTCAGGAGAGTACCCAGCCAGAAATAATCACACACCCATTTTTCAAGCTAGCATATAATGTCACAAAAACCAAAACCACAGCTAAATGCAGCACTAACCTTTGATGATCTTCATCAGATGACACTCCTAGGACATTATGTTATACAATACATGCATGTTTTGTTCAATCAAGTTCATATTTATATCAAAAACCAGCTTTTTACATTAGCATGTGACGTTCAGAACTAGCATACCCAAACTTACGGTGAATTTACTAAATTACTCACGATAAACGTTCACAAAAAACATAACAATTATTTTAAGAATTATAGATACAGAACTCCTTTATGCAATCGCGGTGTCCGATTTTAAAATAGCTTTTCGGCGAAAGCACATTTTGCAATATTCTGAGTAGATAGCCCGGCCATCATGGCTAGCTATTTTGACACCCACCAAGTTTGGCACTCACCAAACTCAGATTTACTATAAGAAAAATGTGATTACCTTTGCTGTTCTTCGTCAGAATGCACTCCCAGGACTTCTACTTCAACGCCCAATGTTGTTTTGGTTCCAAATAATCCATAGTTATATCCAAATAGCTGCGTTTTGTTCGTGCGTTCAAGACACTATCCGAAGGGTGACGCGCCGGCACGTATCGTGACAAAAATATCAAAATATTCCATTACCGTACTTCGAAGCATGTCAAACGCTGTTTAAAATCAATTTTTATGCGATTTTTCTCGTAAAATAGCGATAATATTCCAACCGGGAGACCTCGTTTTCGTTCAAACACTGAAAATAGAAAATGGAGTCTTCACATGCACGCGCGCACCAGTGTCATTGTTTTCAGAACGACCACTTTCCAAAACCCCTACTGTTTTTCGCCCAGGGACTGCAGAGATCTCATTCCACGTTCTGGCGCCTTCTGAGAGCCTATGGGAGCCTTAGAAAATGTCATGTTACAGCAGAGAGCCTCTATTTTCGATAAAGAGGCTATAGAAGGACAAGAAATGGTCAGACAGGGCACTTCCCATATAGAATCTTCTCAGGTTTTGGCCTGCCATATGAGTTATGTTATACTCACAGACACCATTCAAACAGTTTTAGAAACTTTACGGTGTTTTCTATCCAAATCAAACAATTATATGCATATTCTAGTTTCTGGGCAGGAGTAATAACCAGATTAAATCGGGTACGTTTTTTATCCAGACGTGAAAATACTGCCCCCTATCCTAAACAGGTTAATGTGAGGTTAATAGTGAGGTTAATGAAGATGCCAATTAAGGAATTATGAGGCGTCTGTTTCTCAAACTAGACACTCTAATGTACTTTCCTCTTGCTCAGTTGTGCACCGGGGCCTCCCACTCCTCTTTCTATTCTGGTTAGAGCCAGTTTGCGCAGTTCTGTGACGGGAGTAGTACCAGCGTTGTATGAGATCTTCAGTTTCTTAGCAATTTCTCGCATGGAATAGCCTTCATTTCTTAGAACAAGAATAGACTGACGAGTTTCAGAAGAAAGTTATTTGTTTCTGGCCATTTTGGGCCTGTAATCAAACTCCCAAATGCTAATGCTCCAGATACTCAACTTGTCTAAAGAAGGCCAGTTTTATTGCTTCTTTATTCAGAACAACAGAATTCAGCTGTGCTAACATAATTGCAAAAGGGTTTTCTAATGATCAATTAGCCTTTTAAAATTATAAACTTGGGATAGCTAACACAACGTGTCACTGGAACACAGGAGTGATAGCTGCTGATAATGGCCGCTGTACGCCTATGTAAATATTCCATTAAAAATCAGCCGTTTCCAGCTACTATAGTCATTTACAACATTAACAATGTCTACACTGTTTTTCTGATCAATTTGATGTTATTTTAACGGACTGTAAATGAGAGAGCACCTCCCTCCTGTAAATGAGAGAGCACCTCTCTCCTGTAACAGAGAGAGCACCCCCCTCCTGTAAATGAGAGAGCACCCCCCTCCTGTAAATGAGAGAGCACCCCCCTCCTGTAAATGAGAGAGCATCACCCTCCTGTAAATGAGAGAGCCCCTCCCTCCTGTAAATGAGAGAGCACCTCCCTCCTGTAAATGAGAGAGCATCACCCTCCTGTAAATGAGAGAGCACCCCCTCCTGTAAATGAGAGAGCACCTCCCTCCTGTAAATGAGAGAGCACCCCCCTCCTGTAAATGAGAGAGCACCCCCCTCCTGTAAATGAGAGAGTACCCCCCTCCTGTAAATGAGAGAGCACCGCCCTCCTGTAAATGAGAGAGCACTCCCTCCTGTAAATGCATCGCCCTCCTGTAAATGAGAGAGCACCGCCCTCCTGTAAATGAGAGAGCACCCCCCTCCTGTAAATGAGAGAGTACCCCCCTCCTGTAAATGAGAGAGCACCCCCTCCTGTAAATGCATCGCCCTCCTGTAAATGAGAGAGCACTGCCCTCCTGTAAATGAGAGAGCACCCCCCTCCTGTAAATGAGAGAGTACCCCCCTCTTGTAAATGAGAGAGCACTCCCTCCTGTAAATGCATCGCCCTCCTTTTAAATGATAGAGCACCGCCCTCCTGTCATTGAGAGAGCACCCCCCTCCTGTAAATGAGAGAGCACCGCCCTCCTGTAAATGAGAGAGCACCCCCCTCCTGTAAAAGAGAGAGCACCCCCTCCTGTAAATGCATCGCCCTCCTGTAAATGAGAGAGCACTGCCCTCCTGTAAATGAGAGAGTACCCCCCTCCTGTAAATGAGAGAGCACCCCCCCCTCCTGTAAATGAGAGAGTACCTCCCTCCTGTAAATGAGAGAGCACCCCCCCTCCTGTAAAAGAGAGAGCACCCCCTCCTGTAAATGCATCGCCCTCCTGTAAATGAGAGAGTACCTCCCTCCTGTAAATGAGAGAGTACCCCCCCTCCTGTAAATGAGATCCATTTAATGTTAATACATAAGATGGAATATGATTTAGATATGTTGTATCTTACACTCTCTGTCTGTATCTTCTGTCCAGACAAACGACCCAGTCACCAACATATGCCAGGCAGCAGACAAACAGCTGTTCACCCTGGTGGAGTGGGCCAAGAGGATCCCTCACTTCTCAGAGCTGCCCTTAGACGACCAGGTTATTCTACTACGAGCAGGTACAGAACACCTACTTATCATCATTTGTTTTTATATTTCTGTTAGTTGGAAAAGCATTGTGGGGTAGCAGGTAGCCTAGTGGTTAGAGCGTTGGACCAGTAACTGAAAAGTTGCTAGATTGAATCCCCGAGCTGACAAGGTACAAATCTGTTGTTCTGCCCCTGAACAAGGCAGTTAACCCGCTGCTCCTAGGCCGTCATTGTAAGTAAGAATTTGTTCTTAATAACTGACTTGCTTAGTTAAATAAAGGTTCAATAAAATAAAACACTAGCTGTTATTAACAAAGCGACACCCCTCTCATCTTACCCGAGGCTTCGACCGGTCAAGTCCGTAAAACGGTTGATTTCCACTGCAGCGCCACCTTCTTCTCTCATATTGATGTTGCATCCTATAACAAAATTCAACCTGACCTGGTCGTTAACATAAAGCAGTTTCCCATCAGAGCCATATCTGCAATGAACATATTGCCAACGATGACTCTTTCAAAAACACCCTAACACTGAACTCTGCTGGTGGGATATTTCAAACACTAAACCTCAATGCAGGAGAGGAAATATCACACCGCATCACTAATGAGCTGAACACGTTTTAATAGCCTGATAGGAAACCGAAAGAGAGAGAGAGAGATACATGAAGAGAATAGGAAATATTTGAAGATAGAGAAGTGGGAGGGATAGAAAAAGAGGGAGATAAGATAGAGAAATGAAGAGAGAACAGTAGATAAACACTAGCATTCACATGCAGTGACTTTAGTTGCCAAGTAAAGATCCCTGTGTGTTTATCTGTTTTATGTTCAGGCTGGAACGAGCTCCTCATCGCGTCCTTCTCACATCGTTCTGTCACGGTAAAAGACGGAATCCTATTGGCCACGGGTCTCCACGTCCAGAGAAGTAGTGCTCACAGTGCCGGAGTGGGTTCCATCTTCGACAGAGTCCTGACAGAGTTGGTGTCTAAGATGAAAGACATGCAGATGGACAAGACAGAGCTGGGCTGCCTGCGAGCCATCGTCCTCTTCAACCCAGGTCAGGGGGTCATACCTGCTTGCAGGGGCGTCAAGAACCCCAAAAAATTTAAGGGGGCAGAAAGTATGTGAGGATGGCTAAGTTGGAGAATTTAGAATTGTTCAAACACCTGATACAGCTTTTTCCTGCAATCTAGAGCCATCATTATGTGCATATCTAAGCATACCTCTTGAGCTGTCTGTATCCTCCTGGCTGGTGGTTCTTTTTCCTTAAGAAAGTAAATGTGAGTCTTATTCAGTACATTTAGTTATTGCTTGCTTTTCTACCAACCTTGCCAGCAGGCATGTCATCTAAGATAGTTAGACAAGCTAGCTACTCTAACTTGATTGATAGATCTGAAATGTCTTTTTGGTATCTAGTTATGAGGTTGGGAGATTGGGAACTTACTTGGGCTAGCTAAAGCCGACGTCATAACACTTATAAGTGGTTTCTAGTAGTGTTACAGAGAAAAAAACTAAATCAAAGAGATATATTTTTCATGTCTATGAGCATTACACCTCTGTCTACTTCGTTACGCCAGCCGTTCTGATACTGGTTTGTTAAATGACTTTTCTGTGTGGCGTATGAGGTAAGGAATGAGGTTGTTGATGTATTATTGGATGTGAACTTGTGGTCTGGGCGGTCTTCATGTTAGCAGACATGACCATGACAAGGAAGCCACAATAGATTACTATGAGTCATTGTAATGTTGGTGTCGGTGTGATGGGTCACCGGGCAGCATGACTGTATCTTAATGTTTCGGTGTGAGTGACTAGGACTAGTATCCAGTTTGACTGAAGTGGAGAAGGAGAGGGTTTGTCTAACATGAGAAGGTAGGGACGGACTGGGATCAGAAATCAGCCCGGGCAGTTCTAACACACCAGTCCATTGTTTTCCTAAAGGCCCCCCACACCAGCCATTTTTTTTTTTACTAGAGGCCCTCATTATTAGCCAAATAATGATAATTCTATGCAAAAATCTAGATTTAGACAGGCTCACAGGCCTAAAGATGGACCAGCCCATCTGGCATTTGCCTGAACTGACCTATGGCTAGTCCGTTTCTGAGAGAAGGTGAATTTATAAAGGCGTCAGACTGACTGTAAATGTTCTATGGTTGCAGATGCAAAAGGCCTGTCAAATCCACCAGAGGTAGAAGGGCTGAGGGAGAAGGTCTACGCCTCGCTGGAGTCCTACACCAAAGCCAAGTACCCAGACCAGCCCGGCAGGTACAGTATTCACAGCTCATACAGACAGGGTTGGTGTCAATTCCAATTGAAGTCAATCAATTCAAGAAGTAAACTGACATTACAATTCAATATTTAAAAGGGCTATATACTGTATTTTCAACGACTTCTCAATAAGCTGTAAAATGAGAAGCTATTTATGTCAAACTTTTTCAAATTAAAATCACTTCCTAAATTGACTGACTTCAATTAGAATTGACCCCAACCTTGCTACAGACCAGACACATCCCAATACAATCTGATTGTAATTGACCCCAACCTTGCTACAGACCAGACACATCCCAATACAATCTGATTGTAATTGACCCCAACCTTGCTACAGACCAGACACATCCCAATACAATCTGATTGTAATTGATCCCAACCTTGCTACAGACCAGACACATCCCAATACAATCTGATTGTAATTGATCCCAACCTTGCTACAGACCGGACACATCCCAATACAATCTGATTGTAATTGACCCCAACCTTGCTACAGACCAGACACATCCCAATACAATCTGATCACTGCCCTTGTCTCATTGGAATTGACCACTTATTTTAAAGAAATTGTTTTCCTTTAGTATTGTGGACACCTATCGGGCACTCTTACTTATTTGTGGTCATGAGGAAAAAGTTACAGGAAAGTGAGCCATTCCTTGAAAAGAGGACAATGAGCAAAGAAAGAATATTATGACATAATAATGATATTATGACATGGTCATAGCCAGGTTTAATCGTTGTTTCTTGTGACTTTCCCTCCTCCTAGGTTTGCTAAACTGTTGTTGCGTCTCCCCGCCCTGCGCTCCATAGGCCTCAAGTGTTTGGAGCACCTGTTCTTCTTCAAGCTGATAGGAGACACGCCCATAGACACCTTTCTCATGGAGATGCTCGAAGCGCCACACCAAATCACATGACACGAGTCCCACTTCCCTCTGTATATACTCCCACAATGTAATTGATATAAAGATGAAACTTGATTCAAGTTGTAAAACAGATGTATTTTGTACAAAGAAACAAATTATTATTAATGTCAACAATTTGTATTTTTGGGGGGTACGAGGAACATCTAGTTTAAGGGAGTGGAGTGGGGTGTAAAAAAAATACACTGTTAAAACACAATTCTAATAAAATTTTGTAAATAGATAATTTCAGGTATCCATTTTAAAAGCAACCCAAAGCAATATTGAAAAGAATATTTTATTAAAAGATTAATTGTATAAAACTGAAAACCGTCCTTAAGTTTCTAAAAAAAATGAATTTTAGAATTCTTCCAGAATAAAATAATATACAATTTGGATTTTTGGAATAGTTTTGTTTGTGATGTTTCTCATGCCTTTTCACAATAATTAAACAGACTAGGTGGTACTATATATCACACATTCATATAGAGTCAGGTCCAAAATTATTGGCACCCTTGATAAATACTGAGCTATATTGTATGCGCCTAAAAGTATATAACAATAATATTATTTTAAACTAATACATTCCTCAGCAAAATAGATTTTGTTTAACAAGTAACACAAAAAAAATCTCTAAAAGACAAGGGTCAAAATGATTGGCACCACTGTTTTCAATACTCCAGCACCCTCCCCTTACGAGGATAACGTCACAGCCTTTATCTAAAATGTTTTATGCGATTGGAGAACACATTGGGAGGGATCTTAGACCATTCCTCCATACAGAATCTTTCCAGATCCTTGATTTCCTTCGGTCTGCCGTTATGAGCTGCCCTCTTCAATTCAAACCACAGGTTTTCAATGGGATTCAAGTCCGGAGATTGACATGGCAATTGATTTTGATTTTGTGGTCAATTAACCATTTCTTTGTGGATTTTGAAGTGTGCTTGGGGTAATTGTCTTGCTGGAAGATCCACTCTTGGCCAAGGTTCAGCCTCCTGGCAGAGGCAACCAGTTTTTTTTGGCTAAAATATCCTGGTACTTGGTAAAGTTCATGATGCCATTGCAAGGGCCCGAGGACCAGTGGAAGCAAAATAGCCTCATAACATCAAAGCTCCACCACCATATTTTACAGTAGGTATGAGGTTATTTTCTGCATATGCCTCTGTTTTTTGACACCAAACCCTATCACTGGTGGGCGTGGCCAAATAGCTCTATTTTCAAGTCATCTGATCATAGCAGCGCCTGTTTGCTAAATGGCACAGACACTTGGATTGGAATGGTGCTATGGTCAGATGATCGACAAAAATTGAGTTAATTGACCACACAAATCAACATCTCAGACTCCGGACTTGAATCCCATTGAAAACCTGTGGTTTGAATTGAAGAGGGCAGTCCATAAGGGCAGACCCAAGGATATCAAGGATCTGGAAAGATTCTGTGTGGAGGAATGGTCTAAGATCCGTCCCAATGTGTTCCTCGATCTCATTAAACATAAAAATCTCATAAAAAAGGCTTAGTGTCTTTATCCTCACAAAGGGAGAATGCTGGAATATTTAAATCTCTTTGAGAGATTTATTAAACAAAATCTCTTTCTCTGAGCAATTCTATTAGTGTCAAATGATATATATTTAGCATATAATAATATAGCTCAGTATTTATTTTATTTAGTTTTTTTTGCTCATCTTTATCAAGGGTACAAATTATTTTGGAACTGACTATGTGGTTTTACATCAATCAGTGTAGGTTTACCCAGGTACTGCCATCTGTAGTACACTACTGCCATCTGTAGTACACTACAGCCATCTGTAGTACACTACTGCGTCTGTTTCCTTCAATGAGCCACTAAAGGTCTTGAGTAGATCTACTGTATGTAGACCTACCGGTAGTTCTCAGCGCTCGTGGGGCATTTAAGCCCTGAACAGCGCCTGACAGGCAACCCTGTCTCCAGGATGCATTCAGCCACCAAGACCAGAGCCAATCTCATGCAAGGAACAACAAGCTGTCGAGCCACATTCAAACCGAGACAGAAAGCTTAAGCCTAGAGGGAAAAAGGTAATAAGGCTAGCTTCTTTCATAATTAAGGCAACTTTATAATGATATATCACTGATACTAAGACTGATTTGTTGTAGATTAGCAATCTTTTTGTGTTCGTTAGCTAGCTTGCTGGCAGGGCTGCAAACAAGCTCACTTGGCTAGCTAGTCTTGTGAGCTACCTAGCTAGTTAGCTAGGCAGTCTTGTTAGCTACTGTAGCTAGCTAGTTTTCTATGCTAGTTGTTATCTTGCAAAACTGATATGCTTATAATTATAAGGGACACTTCATGTTTAGTGGATAATATTTACATTTACAGAACTCCATTCCTGACAGGCTGATCAGATTAGCTTTCAGCCTCAGAGCTTGATCAGATTCAATAGCAGCCTCAGAGGCTGATAAGTCAAGATGCTGCCTTGTGCAGTAGGCTGTTTCATGAGAAAAGCTCCTTGCAGGCATATTAACAGTCAAAGTGCCTAATAGGCTGATGCATATGATCCAGTGGGATCTATTCCCGCCAGGCTGATCAGATTCAATAGCAGCCTCAGAAGCTGATAAGTCAGCATGCTGCCTTGTAGGCTGTTTTAATGAGCACATGTTTTGTCTATCTATATGAATGGGCCAAGACTGATACCTGACCTTAATTGTAGTCATTATTCAATCAATGATTGGATGTATTACTTTGTTTCACTGATGTTTCTGTCTTTGTCTTATAGCTGTGTGATGGTTGACTGTGACATTAAAGAAAAGAAGGCAATCGAATCAGTCTTCCCACAGTCTGCAGTGTTACTTTGCTGGTTCCATGTAGCCTATTACAAGTAACTATTATGAAACTAACAGCCTCCTTTCAAAATTCAGCATCACAATGATTAGTTTAAATATTTACATATGAACATGCTTGCTGTCACGAATCCCACCGAAGGTGGCTCCACTGCCTGCTCGGGCGGCGCTCGGCGGTCGTCGTCACCGGCCTACTAGCCGCCGCTGATCCCTTTTTCCTTTTCGTTTGGTATGTCTTATTGTTTGCACCTGTTCCTCATTTGGGTCTTTTGATTTTTGGTTATTTAAGCCTGGTTAGCCCGCCCAGGTTTGTGCGGGATTATT
Source organism: Salmo salar (assembly GCF_965601325.2). Taxonomy (NCBI): domain Eukaryota; kingdom Metazoa; phylum Chordata; class Actinopteri; order Salmoniformes; family Salmonidae; genus Salmo; species Salmo salar. Next base: position 54,658,426 of record NC_138300.1, read on the forward strand.
TAGCGTCAGGTTGTGTTTTGTATTTGGATGTGCTGGCGATCTACTATTGTTATATTTTTATGCATGCTGTGCACCTGTTCTGGGCACTTTGCATTTTTTCACGCCGGTTGTGTTGGCGTCGATCGTGTTGTGTTTTATTTAATAAACACACAGTTCCTTACCTCTGCTCTCTGCGCCTGACTCCTACCACCACTCCTAGCAACTACTGACAGAATCCCGCACCAGCTATGGAGTCAGCAGGAGCAGCCTCCCCTCCTCTCCCATCGATGGAGGAACGGGTCCTCCATCATACCACCATCCTCCACCGAATCGGCTCAGCGATGGACCAGATGATGGAGAGGATGGACCGATGGGAGAGGAGTGGCCTCCCTACCGCATCCCCAGCACCAATTCCCCCTCCACCATCTACCCCTCCACCGACGTCCGGACCCGGAGCCCTACGCCTGGCTCTCCCCAGGGAGTACGATGGAGCGGCGGCTGGGTGCCAGGGGTTCCTGCTACAGTTGGAGTTGTACCTGGCTACCGTTCGTCCGACTCCCTCGGGAGAGGAGAGCGTAAGCGTCCTCGTCTCCTGCTTAACGGGACGTGCCCTGGAGTGGGCCAACGCAGTGTGGTATGGCCCAGACTCGGCAAGGGATCACTACCCCGAGTTCACCCGCCGTTTCCGGGCCGTGTTCGACCACCCAGCAGAGGACAGGGCGGCGGGTGAACGGCTGTTCCACCTGCGGCAGGAGACGAGGAGCGCACAGGACTTTGCTCTGGAGTTCCGGACCTTGGCTGCTGGAGCGGGGTGGAACGACAGGGCCCTGATGGACCACTATCGGTGTAGCCTCCGGGAGGACGTCCGCCGTGAGCTAGCCTGTCGGGACACTACCCTCTCACTAGATGAACTAATCGACATGTCCATTCGTCTCGACAACCTGCTGGCTGCGCGCGGGCGTCCAGACAGGGCCCTGTTGGTTCCACCTCCAGGTCCTCCAGCTCCCATCCCTATGGAGCTAGGGGGGGCCGCATCCAGGGGAACCGGAGGAGGAGGCTCCTCTTGTACCCAGTGTGGTCGGAGAGGACACACTACCGACCGGTGCTGGGGGAGCTCCTCTGGGAATCGGGATGGCAGGCGGAGCACTCCTCGTTCACCTCAGGTGAGTAAGCACCAACCTCACCCAGAGCTCCCTGTTGGTCATATGTTCGTTTTAGTAACTTTCCCCTTGTTTTCTCCCTCTTTCCAGCATAAAGTCGATTCAGGCGCAGCTGGAAACTTTATGGATCGTGGGCTCGCATTAAGGCTAGGGATTCCCCTGGTGTCGTTGGACCAACCTTTCCCCGTGCACTCCTTAGATAGCCGACCATTAGGGTCAGGACTGGTCAGGGAGGCCATGGTGCCACTGGACATGGTAACGCAGGGGGATCATGGGGAACGGATTAGTCTCTTCCTCATTGATTCTCCTGCGTTTCCGGTGGTGCTGGGGATTCCCTGGCTGGCCAATCACAATCCCAATATTTCGTGGAGACAGGGGGCTCTCAGAGGGTGGTCAGAGGAGTGCTCAGGCAGGTGTAAGGGAGTTTCCATCGGTGCGACGACGGTGGAGAGTCCAGACCAGGTTTCCACTGTGCGTATTCCCTCAGAATATGCCGATTTGGCTATCGCTTTCTTTAAAAAGAGGGCGACCCGATTACCACCTCATCGACGAGGGGATTGCGTGATAAATCTCCAGGTAAACGCTGCACTTCCCAGGAGTCACGTGTACCCATTGTCACAGGAGGAAACGTTGGCTATGGAGACATATGTCACGGAATCTCTGAGACAGGGGTACATTCGGCCCTCCATGTCACCCGTCTCCTCGAGTTTCTTTTTCGTGAAGAAAAAGGATGGAGGGTTGCGTCCGTGCATTGATTATCGAGGTCTAAATTCCATCACAGTAGAGTTCAGTTACCCACTACCTCTCATCGCTACGGCGGTGGAATCATTTCACGGTGCACGTTTTTTCACGAAACTGGACCTCAGGAGCGCTTACAATCTGGTGCGTATCCGGGGAGGAGACGAGTGGAAAACCGCATTCAGTACCACATCGGGCCACTATGAGTACCTCGTCATGCCGTATGGGTTAAAGAATGCTCCAGCCGTCTTTCAATCCTTTGTTGACGAGATTCTCAGGGACCTGCACGGGCAGGGGGTGGTGGTGTATATTGACGACATCCTGATTTATTCCGCCACCCGCGCCGCGCATGTCTCCCTGGTGCGCAAGGTGCTTGGGCGACTGCTGGAGAATGACCTGTACGTTAAGGCTGAGAAATGTGAGTTTTACAAACGAGCCGTTTCCTTCCTGGGGTATCGCATTTCCACCTCGGGGGTGGTGAGGGAGGATGACTGCGTTAAAGCCGTGCGTAATTGGCCGACTCCGACCACGGTAAAGGAGGTGCAGCGGTTTTTAGGGTTTGCCAATTACTACCGGAGGTTTATCCGGGGCTTTGGTCAAGTTGCTGCTCCCATTACCTCATTGCTGAAGGGGGGTCCGGCGCGCTTGCGCTGGTCAGCAGAGGCGAACAGAGCGTTCAGTCGCCTGAAGGAGCTGTTTACCGTCGCTCCAGTGCTGGCTCATCCGGATCCCTCTTTGGCATTCATAGTGGAGGTGGACGCGTCCGAGACTGGGGTGGGGGCCGTGCTATCACAGTGCTCGGGCACGCCACCCAAAGTCCGCCCGTGCGCTTTCTTTTCTAGGAAGCTCGGGCCGGCGGAGCAGAACTATGACGTGGGGGACAGGGACTTGTTAGCTGTGGTCAGGGCTCTGAAGGTGTGGAGACATTGGCTTGAGGGGGCTAAGCACCCTTTCCTCATCTGGACTGACCACCGTAATCTCGAGTACATCCGGGCAGCTAGGAGACTGAATCCGCGTCAGGCCAGGTGGGCCATGTTCTTTACCCGTTTCCGGTTCACGATCTCTTATCGGCCAGGTTCACAGAACACGAAGGCCGACGCACTGTCCCGCCTATATGACACCGAGGAGAGGGCCATCGATCCGGCTCCCATTCTTCCAGCGTCGTGCTTGGTAGCTCCGGTGGTATGGGAGTTGGACGCAGAGATCGAGCGGGCGTTACGGTTGGAACCTGCACCATCGCAGTGTCCGGCAGGTGTTCAGTACGTGCCGCTTGGTCTCCGTGATCGATTGATTCGATGGGCCCATAATCTCCCCTCTTCGGGTCACCCTGGGATCGAGAGGACAGTGCGGAACCTGAGGGGGAAGTACTGGTGGCCCACCTTGGGTAAGGACATGCGGTTTTATGTTTCCTCCTGCTCGGTGTGCGCTCAGAGCAAGGCTCCTCGACACCTGCCTAGAGGGAAATTACACCCCCTCCCCGTTCCACAGCGGCCGTGGTCACACTTGTCAGTGGACTTTCTCACTGACCTTCCCGTATCTCAGGGGGACACCACTATCCTGGTCGTTGTGGATCGGTTCTCGAAGTCCTGTCGTCTCATCCCATTGCCCGGTCTCCCTACGGCTCTGCAGACTGCGGAGGCCCTGTTTACCCATGTCTTCCAGCACTACGGGGTGCCCGAGGACATCGTTTCTGATCGGGGTCCCCAGTTCACGTCCAGAGTTTGGAGGGCGTTCATGGAACGTTTGGGGGTCTCGGTCAGCCTGACCTCAGGTTTCCACCCCGAGAGTAATGGGCAGGTGGAGAGAGTGAACCAAGAGGTGGGTAGGTTTCTAAGGACGTATTGCCAGGACCGGCCCAGGGAATGGGCGAGATACATGCCATGGGCAGAAATAGCCCAAAATTCTCTACGTCACTCATCAACCAACATGTCACCATTCCAGTGCGTGTTGGGCTACCAGCCGGTCCTGGCTCCATGGCACCAGAGCCAGACCGAGGCTCCTGCGGTGGAGGATTGGGTGCAGCGCTCGAAGGACACTTGGAGAGCCGTCCAAGACGCACTCACAAAGGCGAGTGGACGGCAGAAGAAGAGCGCTGACCAGCACCGCAGTGAGACCCCTGTGTTTGCACCAGGGGATCGAGTCTGGCTCTCGGCTAGAAACCTGCCCCTCCGCTTGCCCTGCCGGAAGCTGGGCCCGCAGTGTGTAGGGCCGTTTAAAGTCCTGAGGAGGATAAACGAGGTGTGTTACCGGTTACAAGTTCCATCTTACTACCGTATTAACCCCTCGTTTCATGTGTCTCCCCTCAGGCCGGTGGTGGCTGGTCCCATGCAGGAAGGTGAGGTGCCGGAGGTTCCTCCACCCCCGCTGGACATTGGGGGGTCCCCGGCGTATAAGATACGCGCCATTCTGGACTCCAGACTTCGGGGGGGGGGGGGCCTACAGTACCTCGTCGACTGGGAGGGGTACGGCGCGGAGGAGAGGTGCTGGGTACCCAGGAAGGACATTTTGGACCCCCCACTACTGAGGGAGTTCCACCGCCTTCATGGGGATCGCCCTGCACCTCGTCCTCCGGGTCGCCCTCGAGGTCGGTGGCGGCGCGCTGCGGGAGCCGCGCGTCAGGAAGGGGGTAATGTCACGAATCCCACCGAAGGTGGCTCCCCTGCCTGCTCGGGCGGCGCTCGGTGGTCGTCGTCACCGGCCTACTAGCCGCCGCTGATCCCTTTTTCCTTTTTGTTTGGTATGTCTTATTGTTTGCACCTGTTCCTCATTTGGGTCTTTTGATTTTTGGTTATTTAAGCCTGGTTAGCCCGCCCAGGTTTGTGCGGGATTATTTAGCGTCAGGTTGTGTTTTGTATTTGGATGTGCTGGCGATCTACTATTGTTATATTTTTATGCATGCTGTGCACCTGTTCTGGGCACTTTGCATTTTTTCACGCCGGTTGTGTTGGCGTCGATCGTGTTGTGTTTTATTTAATAAACACACAGTTCCTTACCTCTGCTCTCTGCGCCTGACTCCTACCACCACTCCTAGCAACTACTGACACTTGCCAGGCTAATTTCCAGGCTAACTGGTTTACATAACACTACAGTGGTGCTAACTGGTTTACATAAGACTACAGTGGTCGCAATTGAAAAAGTAGTTTACTCCCCCCCAAAAAGTAGACATAACAAGAAGGTTGCTGAGGGGAGGACGGCTCATGATAATGGCTGGAATGGAATATAATGGCTGGAATGGAGTGTGTAATGGCTGGAATGGAGTGTGTAATGGCTGGAATGGAGTGTGTAATGGCTGGAATGGAGTGTGTAATGGCTGGAATGGAGTGAAGTGATTGGTATCAAACACATGAACACCATATGTGTTTGATACCATTCCATTGACTCCATTCCAGACATCGTTATGACCCGTCCTCCCCTCAGCAGTCTCCTCTGGTAAGAAGGGTATAAAATCCTAACTGAAATGTCATTTTCACTCAAAGGCTGTACACCATTGGCTTTAATAAGACAAGAAAGGGTCAGGCTTAGGTATCCATCAGCAGGGAACGCTGTGGTAAGAGGAATGATGTCTCTGAAGCATAACAGTACAGTAAGCTACGCATCTGATGTTGTCTAACATAATATTGTTTCAATTTAACAGTGCACTCCTTAGTCCTAATGTAAACATAACGGTAGCCCTGCAACATGATGCTGAGGAATGAAGTTGGACAAATGTTGACCTATAAATGTTTTCTAGGTGGTAAACGTTCTGCCCGAGGGGGAGGGGCCTGAGGTGGAGCAGAGAGGTGAGAGGTAAACGTTCTGCCCGAGGGGGAGGGGCCTGAGGTGGAGCAGAGGGGTGAGAGGTAAACGTTCTGCCCGAGGGGGAGGGGCCTGAGGTGGAGCAGAGGGGTGAGAGGTAAACGTTCTGCCTGAGAGGGAGGGGTCCAGATTAAGAGCAGAGGGGCAAGTGACCCCTTCAGACTAGAGCTGTGGACCGGCCCCTTTTGCTCCCCAATTGGTAGTTACAGTCTTGTCCCGTCGCTGCAACTCCCGTACGGACTCAGGAGAGGCAAAGGTCGAGAGCCGTCCTCCGAAACACAACCCAGCCAAGCCACACTGCTTCTTGACACAACGCCCGCTTAACCCGGAAGCCAGCCGCACCAATGTGTCAGAGGAAACACCGTACGCTTGGTGACCATGTCAGCGTGCACTGCGCCTGGCCCGCCACAGGAGTCACTAGTGCACAATGGGTCAAGGACATCCCTGCCAGCCAAACCCTACTCTACCCTACCCTACACTAACCCAGACAACGCTGGACCAAACCCTCCCCTAACCCGGACGACGCTGGGCTAAACCCTCCCCTAACCCGGACAACACTGGGCCAATTGTGCACCGCCCCATGGGCCTCCCGGTCACGGCCGGCTGCGACACAGCCTGGACTCAAACCAGAATCTCTAGTGGCACAGCTAGCACTGTGATGCAGTGCCTTTGACCACTGCGCCACTCGGTAGGCTGAGCTGCAGAACTTGACCTTTGGCAGGACCCATAAATGCATAAACAATTTGGTATTTTATTTGTGTTAAAGTTGATGTGTTTCTATTCTTGTTCATATTTGACATTTCATCCACTAGAACGTGAAGGCGGAGTCTGTGGAGGAAGAGGAAGAGGACAGCCACTTCTCCAGTCTGCCAATAACTAGAAGCATGAAAACAACATATTAGAATCCTATCTTATTCCGCAAACATCCCTTATGGTCACATGTCTTGTTGTGCTTCTCTTCAGGTTTATGTCCTAGCCCCAAACCCAGACCACCCTGAGGACTCTCTGCTTTAGCTGTGGGGAGATCACTTCTCTGACCAAGACTACAAAGCATTCCCCTTGTTAACATTTGTCTCCTGGTGAAATGGATTGCACTTTAATTACTATTATTTAAGCACTGTTGTTTTGTTTTTTGTTGCTATTCTAACACACTGGTTCTTGTGTACATTCTGGTGTTATTTCTCCTCCCAGCGTGTGTGTTCTGATAGAAACACTGTGGAGGCAACGTTGAATTACACCTGTGACAATAGATGCACTACTGAAGATGATGGCTTTGTCTCGTCTTACTTTGTTCCCCATTAAGGACACGACAGACCAACACTAACATTGGCCTTGCACAGCAGTTGCACAACCTCAGACCACAGAATATTGGCAGTCATTTTCAACGAACTGCTCACGGCTGACGTTTCCTGTTGGTCTGTTTTGTCCTTTACACACTTGAGTCTCACCAGTTCCAGTTAGGGCTGTTCTACATGATGTCCCTCAGTGGTGACTTCATAGATGTACAGCTGCAGACTGAACATTCAGATCACTCACCACAGCACACACTAGGGCCGCATTTTTAGACAGGCAGCCTAATTTTGATATTTTTGCCCACTTTTTTTGGTATTTTGACCATCCAGATCTTTTGCCAATAATTGGTACATGAAAAATGTACATGATCAGTAACCACTATCCAGCTCCTGTTCTCAGTTGCTCTAATCTGGTACAATGAAGTGTAATGGTGAGTAGTGACTGGTGCTAACTGTCCATGAACAGAACATTCCGGTGGTTCTTGTGTAGCACCATGCGCGGGACATCGCCATGCTTCTATAAATGACAAATGTCTGAATCTGGTCCCAAGTAAATAACCGTCAAAGACAATGGTGAGTATAAATGGGGGGTATTTTTATTTTAAAAGGCTGTGTCACAGCTGTCGTAAAGAGAAGCGGACTAAAGTGCATCGTGTGTGTCGTTCCACATTTTATTTACACTGTGAAACTATGCAATACATACACAATAAACTAAACGAACAAAAACAACAAACCGTGACGCAGAGTGAAACATACACTACTCAAAAAACAATCTCCCACAAACCCAGGTGGGACAAACACCAACTTAAATATGACCTCCAATTAGAGACAACAATGACCAGCTGCCTCTAATTGGAGATCATCCCAAACAAAGCCCAACATAGAAATATAAAACTAGAACAACCCAACATAGAAAATGTAAATTAGAAGAAGAAAAAAACTTGTCATGCCCTGACCTACTCTACCATAGAAAATAACATATTTCTATGGTCAGGACGTGACAGGCTGCTTGCTGTATTCCATGTGCTCTGAGTAGATATTTAGTGCATGATAATCATGAATGAGATGAGGCCCCTTTTAAGATCATCTTGTATGTAAGACTGATTACTATCTGATTGCATGGTTCATCAAAACAAGTGCAACAATATTTGCAAAGTACAAATTCATTGTTTTCAGTCTATCAAATTACTTATTTCCAGTTTAAGTACAGCAGCTCAACAAAAAAAGACAACCGACTAGAAGCCTCACAGGAGACAGAAAGAAAGCCAGGGGCATGTTAAGTGAAACACAACATGCAGAATGCAGTTTGAAATGAGAATGTACAATGTGGACAAACCATCTATTATCCAATAGGGTGGCATTGTAGAAGTTATTCTATGTACTGCATTTCTATCTGCAGCATTATGAAAGATGCTCGTAGAAGAGCATACCCCCTACAGTAGACATTTAAACGTGTTAACCCTCTCGAGGCTGCCGGCCCAGAAGAGCATACCCCCTACAGTAGACATTTAAACGTATTAACCCTCTCGAGGCTGCCGGCCCAGAAGAGCATACCCCCTACAGTAGACATTTAAACGTGTTAACCCTCTCGAGGCTGCCAGCCCAGAAGAGCATACCCCCTACAGTAGACATTTAAACGTATTAACCCTCTCGAGGCTGCCGGCCCAGAAGAGCATACCCCCTACAGTAGACATTTAAACGTGTTAACCCTCTCGAGGCTGCCGGCCCAGAAGAGCATACCCCCTACAGTAGACATTTAAACGTATTAACCCTCTCGAGGCTGCCGGCCCAGAAGAGCATACCCCCTACAGTAGACATTTAAACGTATTAACCCTCTCGAGGCTGCCGGCCCAGAAGAGCATACCCCCTACAGTAGACATTTAAACGTATTAACCCTCTCGAGGCTGCCGGCCCAGAAGAGCATACCCCCTACAGTAGACATTCTGCTTGTTCTCTAGAGGGATGACTTGAGCTTGGCTTTTCACAAATGATTTAACCTACAAAACATCTCAACTTCCAAACAACTGATCCATGAACTGATCCATGTCATACAAAGGTTAAGACATCTGAGAGTTGCCTAGCTCAGAAGGACCTCCATCAACAAGCAGATTTACATTTTAGTATTACGGTTCAGGATCAATATGGGTTGGCATCCTTCTACAGGCACGTAAACAATCAATCAATGAGAGTGTACACCTGAAATGACCCTCTATTCCCACTACCTTTTGGCTAGGACTAATAATGTACTATACAGGGAATAGTGTGTACACCTGAAATTACATTCTATTCCCAACACCTTCTGGCCAGGACTAATAATGTACTATACAGGGAATAGTGTCAATTTAAGACACACCTACTTCATGTTAAACTTCTATTCCATGATATAAACAGTGAAATATAAACAAGAAGTGTCTTGTGATATAAAAAAAGCGTTGGCATATTAATTCCAAACGAACCGATAACTCGTCCTTCCCATTCACAATTAGAGACATCAGATTTCTTCATCAACATCATCCCTTAAATCAACAATTGACTAGACTGGAATGGACTGATTCAAGTAAAATAAACCCAGTCCCTCTTAAGAAATTAAGACAAAATCTCAATTTGCAGGAGCTGAAAGAAAGCTGAACCCCCAGCCTGAGCACTGTAGAGGAACTCTAGCTTTGGGTATGGAGTGACTGAAGGGACAAAATGCACACAGTTACACCCAGGGAGAGCGATATGGGACATACAGATCATACACAGCAAAAGTCTCAATAATACTACATGATTTTATTTTCATTAAAGACCCAGAAGAGGGATTAAGAATGACACAATAAACAAGAGTTGAATATGCATGCAGTCTGTTCAGTCTAATTTTAATAAAGGACATGTGCGAAACTATTCTAGCACACAAACACAACAGCGTAGAACAGAGCAGTGAGACATACATTGAAAGGAGAGAGCAGGGAAATAGATACCATAGTCTCAAAGTGAACTGATTGTAAAGAACATTGAGGTTTCCATCCTTTGGACACAGTGCGTCTGTTAGGAGAGACATTAAAAAGAAAAGGGTTATGTAGAACAATGGGACCCACAGAGTAGGACAGAGTGAGGTTGAGCCCAGAGAAAGGGATTGAGGAGGGGATATAGGTGGGCTTTCCTTCTGAGGGGCCTTCGGCATGTTTAGGTTGGGCAGGTTGCCTGTGCTGACTGGGTTGCCCGCGTTCTCTGTGTTGTTGGCTGTGCCTCTATGGAAGCCACTAGGCTCACAGCACACTGGCTGGCCACTACAGTCCTGCTGCCTGGACACCTAGCTAGTCTGGAGCGGAACAGGGAGCTGGCATAGAGGAGGGAAGGGGTTCATTCAGTCAACAAGGAACCATGAATGGCAGAATCCTGATTTATCATCTTCTGAGGCTGCTGTTGAATCTGATCAGCCTGGCAGGAATACAGCACATCCACTGGATTATATGCATCAGCCTATAAGGCACTTTGACTGTTAATATGCCTGCAAGGATATTTGCTCATGAAACATCCTACAAGGCAGCATCTTGACTTATCAGCCTCTGAGGCTGCTATTGAATCTGATCAAGCTCTGAGGCTGAAAGCTAATCTGATCAGCCTGTCAGGAATGGAGTTCTGTAAATGTAAATATTATCCACTAAACATGAAGTGTCCCTTATAATTATAAGCATATCAGTTACGCAAGATAACAACTAGCATAGATAACTAGCTAGCTAACAAGACTGCTTAGCTAACTATTGTTCATCTACAACAAATCAGTCTGATATAATATCAGTGATATATCATTATAAAGTTACCTTAATTTTGAAAGATGCTAGCCATATTACCTTTTTTCCCTTCAGCTTTCTGGCTTCAGCTTTCTGGCTCTGTTTGAATGTGGCTCGATGGCTCGTTGTTCCTTTCATGCGATTGGCAGTGGTCTTGGGGGGGCTGCATGCCTGGGAGGAAAGTATAAAGAACAGAATCCTCCGAATTAAGATGAACATGGGTGAGATGTGACTGGGAAAGCTTCCGTGGTCCTGGTCCCACCTCCACTCGTGGGACTCCGGGGTGGCTGGCAGGCGAGGTGATACACCCGGCCGGGCCACCGGTGAGCGTTGCCTCTAGGCTAGGCTACCTGTCGAATTCAGGCGTTTATCTACATTTATCCAGCTTCGTTTTTGGACGGTTGTATTGTCGATACTGAATATCGTATGCTCACATTGTAGTAGAATGGAAATATGCGACAATTTCCATGTGACCGAATTTGGCCCAAGTAACAAATGTAGCTATTCTTTTTTACCATTATTGTTTCGTTTTCATTTCCCGAGAATAGCGATTACATGGAATGAAAATAAAAAGAACCAGCCTAATAATGTAAATTAGTAATAATGACTAATTAAATTAGTCCATAAATAATTTTTGTAGCATGCATCAAAATAATCAAATGGTATCCTATTTTCTTAAGATAAGTTTTAGCCTAGGCTACATTTAAATTGTTCAGTAGCCTTAAACAAGAAGCAAACTGCAAGACATATGTGCCATCATATTTGAGAAATATTTTCCTATCGAAAAGTAAACCTGAAAGGACAATATTGAACAGCTTTAGGCTTATAGGTAGGTTCAATCTTCAATATGAAATAGAATTTTAGATGACAAATGTGTCACCGTAAATGAATCAAATGTCCTGAATAAGCATAATACATAGGTGAGGTTATAAGTAAATCGTTTTTCTTTTATATTCTGTTTTGCAAAAGTATCCTTTTATTCTAATTAAAGTAAGTAATGTATAGTCTTTAAGCTATATGAGGTGTGCTGGTATTAACTTCGTATAACATACTGCTGTGAGGAACTTGCCAGGGTGCGCATGGAGTCTGAGACGGAGATGGGGGTAGAAGGAAAAGTGATGTAGAGAGAGCGAACACTAACAATGTGTAGGTGCTTTCTTGGACGCATCTCTCTCTCTGTGTCTCTCTCTCTCTCTGTCTCTCTGCCTCTCTTTCTGTCTCCTGTCTCTCTGTCTCGGACTAATAGGTGAATTGATAGATAAATGCTCAATAACAAGGAGCAGCACTAAGAAGAGGAATTGGAAACGTTCGAGTCGGCTGGGAAAGTTTTCTCCGATCTTCTTCATCCAACACGACCAGGACATTGTTTCCATCAATCCAGAAGAGATTACAATGGAATATATCAGAAAATAGATTCTAAAATATCGACATAAACAGAAGAACATCCTGGTAATGTCAAATGTTTTAATTGTATTTAACCTATTTCATTTCTATTTCCGCGGGTGTATTCCAGTTTTCATATGGTGTCTATACACACCGTTCACATCGGTTTACATATATATTTATATTTCGGACACTGACTTGCGCGATCTGACATTGCGCGTTCTGATATTGCTCATTCTTGTATGTCTTAATTTCTTGTTAATAACGTTTGGATTATGTGTGTATTGTATTTCTAGATATTGCTGCATTGTTGAAGCTGGAAATATAAGAATTTCACAGCGCTTGAGATAACATCTGCAATACGGTGTACACGACCAATAGGCCTAAAGGTTGATTTGATTTGAGTTCGACCTATGAACACAACAGCAACATTTTTTTTTAAATGAAATAAAACTGAATCAATGATTGACATCTCAAGAAGGATATATAATTCCACAAGGCTGACAATTATTTTCTCCTCGCAGAACTTTGTTGGATACAAACAACGATGGGGGAAGGACATCCTGCATCTCTACTTGGTGAGTATAGGCAACTACGGAATTTAATAGGCTTAACAAAAAAACTAACAATAACAAAAATACCTTTAAAAACATTGCATGCATGACTTTTAAATACGTTTTTTGTTAAAATTGACTTATTAAAAACGACTTGTTAAAATAGACTGCAATTATCACATCTCTATAAAATATATTTTGCCGCAAAGTTGTGATGCATATATATTTTAACAGCAGGTCACTGTAGATAATATTTATATGTTTAATGTTTAAATTACGTATTTGTTGAGCCTAATATATATTCTATTCTAGAAAATTGGGAGTCAACATTTATATTGCAATTGATTAAATATATAATGTTTTAGGTTTTAGGCTTTTTAAATAATTACTGATTCAATACTACACATATTTCGATATATAATAAAGATCAGGATTTTATGTTGGACTAATTATCCAAACGTTGTGGTTATTTTCTGGGGTAGATTTGACACAGACCGTGTGTGTAGGATGCCACTGCCTCATCCGTGACAAGTACCTGCTTAGCGTCATTGATGGCCTATGGCACGAGCAATGCGTCCGGTGCGTGGCGTGTGGCGACCCGCTCAAGAACACATGCTTTCTCCGGAACCAGAAACTTTACTGCAAGCGCGACTATGTCAAGTAAGTGTTGTTTTAGATTTAATCACCGTGCGGGGAAGGTTGATACCTTATCATCATTGAAAAGTTTCTATTTTTTAATATGGAGTATGGCCTGGCCCTAGGCCTACTTGGTTTGTTCAAAACAAGTCGAATTTCCACATAGGTCTAGATAAATAAAAAAAGAAGGGAAAAAAAGGAAAATACAATTTAGAGGAATATAATTGTAACTTTGTTTTATTGCCATTTTTGTTTGGCATTTGTTTCCATAATATAACATGATCACATAGACTACTTCTCTTTTAACAAACCATTTTCTCTTTTTGCCTTGACCACCGATGTTCTTCAATAGTGTATGTGGCCTGGGCCGGATGTCTTCCCAGGTCAGTAGGAATGTGTTGAAGCTAGAAACAGAGCTTGGGGGAAAGGGACCGAGCAGGGGATTCCACCCCGTAAAGACAGTCTCTTATCGCTATTGTTCTCTTAGGAGCCAGTAGCCCAGTGAGGGGCGGAGAGAGTGAGGTGGCTGAGGGGTTAGGGATGTGGAGGGGTGAGGAGGGCGAAAGGGGTTGAGGGTGAACGGTGAGGGGTGTGACGGGTAGGGGGGGTGAAGGGTAGGGAGGGTGAAGGGTGAGGAGGGTGAAGGGTGAGGAGGGTGAAGGTGAGGTTGAGGAGGGTGGAGGGTGAGGAGGGTGAAGGGTGAGGAGGGTGAAGGTTGAGGAGGGTGAAGGGTGAGGAGGGTGGAGGGTGGAGGGTGAAGGGTGGGGAGGGTGGAGGGCGAGGAGGGTGAAGGGTGAGGAGGGTGAAGGGTGAGGAGGGTGAAGGTTGCGGAGGGTGAAGGGTGAGGAGGCTGGGGAGGGTGAAGGCTGGGGAGGGTGGAGGGCGAGGAGGGTGAAGGGTGAGGAGGGTGAAGGGTGAGGAGGGTGAAGGGTGAGGAGGGTGAAGGTTGCGGAGGGTGAAGGGTGAGGAGGGTGGAGGGTGAAGGCTGGGGAGGGTGGAGGGTGAGGAGGGTGAAGGGTGGGGAGGGTGGAGGGTGAGGAGGGTGAAGGTTGAGGCGGGTGAAGTGTGTGGAGGGTGTGAAGGGTGAGGAGGGTAGAGGGTGAGGAGGGTGGGGAGGGTGAAGGGTGAGGAGGGTGAAGGTTGAGGCGGGTGAAGGGTGTGGAGGGTGAGAGGGGTGGGTGTGCTACTGTTCTTGTGCATTGTGGCTAAAGCATTAGTAAATGCCAGTTACATATATTCCATGTTTCAGATAAGAGAATGTCTGCAGATTGATAGATAATGTAGGAGAGATACTGGGGATAGATACTATAGATAGATAATGTAGATAGATACTGGGGATAGATACTGTAGATATATAACGTAGATAGATACTAGGGATAGATACTGTAGATATATAATGTAGATAGATAATGTAGATAGAAACTGTATATATATAATGTAGATAGATACTGTAGATAGATACTGGGGATAGATACTGTAGATATATAATGTAGATAGATACTGGGGATAGATAATGTAGATAGATAATGTAGATAGATACTGGGGATAGATACTGTAGATATATAATGTAGATAGATAATGTAGATAGATACTGGGGATAGATACTGTAGATATATAATGTAGATAGATAATGTAGTTAGACACTTTATATATATAATGTAGATAGATAATGTAGATAGATAGTGGGTATAGATACTGTAGATATATAATGTAGATCGATACTGGGTATAGACACTGTCAGAGAAGAGAATGTCTGCAATTCCATGTCAGTACAGGAACAGTACCCAGCTTCACTCACTTAGACTTCGTGTCCATAGATAAGAACAGGGGAATGTGAAATTATAAGTTAGTAAAGCAGAAATTCAGGATAGCTGCACCTGGAGCCACGATGGCATGGCACCTGTCAGGCCCGCTGCACTCTGTACACCCACCACGCTTTGACAGCCTGCCTGCATCCCAAGCTTTGTCCTTGACATGTCGGAATGTGTGTCGGAGTGTGTGTCGGAGTGTGTGTCGGAGTGTGTGTGTGTGCCAATAAACATTTGGGAAGACGTTTGGAGAAATGTTTAATTTCACTGATGACATTTCTTTAGTCTGTGGTGTGTCAGGGTCTTCTCTCTCAGTGTTACATACCACTCACTGTATGTCAGGGTCTTCTCTCTCAGTGTTACATACCACTCACTGTATGTCAGGGTCTTCTCTCTCAGTGTTACATACCACTCACTGTATGTCAGGGTCTTCTCTCTCAGTGTTACATACCACTCACTGTATGTCAGGGTCTTCTCTCTCAGTGTTACATACGTCAGGGTTTTGTCTCTCAGTGTTACATACGTCAGGGTTTTCTCTCTCAGTGTTACATACCACTGTATGTCAGGGTCTTCTCTCTCAGTGTTACATACGTCAGGGTTTTCTCTCTCAGTGTTACATACGTCAGGGTTTTGTCTCTCAGTGTTACATACGTCAGGGTTTTCTCTCTCAGTGTTACATACTACTGTATGTCAGGGTCTTTGTGGAGTTGTGTGGCTGCAGTTGGTCCACGTGTGTAGAATAACCTAGGTACTCACACTCAAACCATCAAAAGGAAATAAACCAAGGAGGCCAAGATGTAAAAATATATTTCATTTAATCAATGCTTGAAATAATAACAAACGGTGCAAGTGCCACATGCTAAAAAGTTCTGAATAAAAAAAAGGAGAATGTGGATAGTTACTGTAGATAGTTACTGTAGATAGATACTGTAGATAGTTACTGTAGATAGTTACTGTAGATAGATACTGTAGATAGTTACTGTAGATAGTTACTGTAGATAGATACTGTAGATAGTTACTGTAGATATATACTGTAGATAGTTAGTGTAGATAGATACTGTAGAGAGTTACTGTAGATAGTTACTGTAGATAGATACTGTAGATAGTTACTGTAGATATATACTGTAGATAGTTACTGTAGATAGATACTGTAGATAGTTACTGTAGATATATACTGTAGATAGTTACTGTAGATAGATAATATAGATAGATACTATAGACAGATAATGTACCTTAACCAAATACATTTAAACTCAGTTGTTTACAATTCCTGACATTTAATCCTAGTAAAAATTCCCTGTTTTAGGTAATTTACGAACACCACTTTATTTCATCGCATTCCCAGTGGGTCAGAAGTTTACATACACTCAATTAGTATTTGGTAGCATTGCCTTTAAATTGTTTAACTTGGGTCAAACGTTTCAGGTAACCTTCCACAAGCTTCCCACAATAAGTTGGGTGAATTTTGGCCCACTCCTCCTGACAGAGCTGGTGTAACTGAGTCAGGTTTGTAGGCCTCCTTGCTCGCACACACTTTTTCAGTTCTGCCCACAATTTTTCTATGGGATTGAGGTCAGGGCTTTGTGATGTCCACTCCAATACCTTGACTTTGTTGTCCTTAAGCCATTTTGCCACAACTTTGGAAGTGTGCTTGGGGTCATTGTCCATTTGGAAAACCCATTTGTGACCAAGTTTTAACTTCCTGACTGATGTCTTGAGATGTTGCTTCAATATATCCACATAATTTTCCTTCGTCATGATGCCATCTATTTTGTGAAGTGCACCAGTCCCTCCTGCAGCAAAGCACCCCCACAACATGATGCTGCCACCCCCGTGCTTCACGGTTGTGATGGTGTTCTTCGGCTTGCAAGCCTCCCCCTTTTCCTCCAAACATAACGATGGTCATTATGGCCAAACAGTTCTATTTTGTTTCATCAGACCAGAGGACATTTCTCCAGAAAGTACGATTTTTGTCCCCATGTGCAGTTGCAAACCGTAGTCTGGCGGTTTTTGAGCAGTGGCTTCTTCCTTGCTGAGTGGCCTTTCAGGTTATGTCGATATAGGACTCGTTTTACTGTGGCTATAGATACTTTTGAACCTGTGTCCTCCAGCATCTTCACAAGGTCCTTTGCTGTTGTTCTGGGATTCAATTGCACTTTTTGCACCAAAGTACGTTCATCTCTAGGAGACAGAACGCATCTCTTTCCTGAGCGGTATGACGGCTGCGTGGTCCCATGGTGTTTATACTTGCGTACTATTGTTTGTACAGATGAATGTGGTACCTTCAGGCATTTGGAAATTGATCCCGAGGATGAACCAGACTTGTGGAGGTCTACAATAGTTTTCTGAGGTCTTGGCTGATTTGTTTTGATTTTCCAATGATGTCAGGCAAAGAGGCACTGGGTTTGAAGGTAGGCCTTGAAATACATCCACAGGTAAACCTCCAATTCACTCAAATTATGTCAATTAGCCTATCAAAAGCTTCTAAAGCCATGACATAATTTTCTGGAATTTTCCAAGGTGTTTTAAGGCACAGTCAACTTAGTGTATGTAAACTTCTGACCCACTGGAATTGTGATACAGTGAATTATAAGTGAAATAATCGGTCTGTAAACAATTGTTGGAAAAATTACTTGTGTCATGCACAAAGTAGATGTCCTAACTGACTTGCCAGAACTATAGTTTGTTAACAAGAAATTTGTGGAGTGGTTTAAAAACGAATTTTAATGACTCCAACCTAAGTGTAAACTTCCGACTGTAGATACTATAGATAGATAATGTAGATATATAATGTAGATAGATACTGGGGATAGATACTGTAGATATATCATGTAGATAGATAATTTAGATAGATAATGTAGATAGTTACTGTAGATAAATACAGTAGATAGATACTGGGGATATATGCAGTATGTATGTGTTTGTATGAAAGGGAGTGTCCAGGGAACTTGGCACGGGAGTCACAGCTCTTGGAGAACAAGGTGACTGCAGGAGGAAGGGGCAGCATGGGCCCTGGAATGTGAGAGGAGAGAGCACAGACACACACACACACACACACACACACACACACACACACACACACACACACACACACACACACACACACTTACAGACACACACACACACACACACACACACACACACTTACAGACACACAGACAGCGCGATCTGGGGTAGAGCTCAACTGACACATTGTCAAAATGTGTTAAATTATCAAAACCCATCGGAGTGGCAACGGCAAGCTGGGGACAACATATGGCCCATTCAAAAGCGTCACTTACACAAACCTCCCCTCCTTAAATTCCTCCCAAGCCCCCCCCCCACACACACACACACACACACACACACACACACACACACACACACACACACACACACACACACACACACACACACACACACACACACACACACACACACACAAACTATATCTCACACCTAAACTAGAGCCAAGCCCAAACAGAGGCAGAGTACATTATTTCTGAACAATTTAGTGATGGCCTCTCTGCCAAGCGACGAGACTGGAAACATCACACTCATTTACTCTGCCCAAAATGTTTCCTTCTCAGTGCATTGAAATGAAATCCCCTTGCAGCGTTGGCTATGGCCCTGGTTGGTGCTATTGGCAGGTACCCTGAAGGCAGACACACCAACACATCCCTTATACTGACCAAGCTGTGATCTCTTTGCTGTTTGGGATGTTTCCTGAGCCATAAAGATCCTAAAAAAGGACCACAGAGTTTAATGACAACAGAAAGACAGTTGGCATGTGCAGGAAGGGCTGGAAGTAGTGGCGTGGCACAGTTTTGCCCCCCCTCCCATGGAGCTGAGGGAAAAATATGCCGTTTTTAGACAATCTCAAGCTATTTTACACATTTTGCCAGGAGGCTGAGAGAAAATGTTGCTGTTGGCCATCTGACTTGTGGGGGCTGTGGGAGTGACAGGAGGGTCAATGTTTATGTTAGCCAAAGGAGCTAGCAGAGGAGCTAGCAGAGGAGAGAGGGGGGAGAGAGGGAGGAGAGAGGGAGGAGAGAGGTGGAGGTGTAACGGGAACAGTAAAGAGCCATATGTTGGTGGGGCAGAGGGATTCTGACAGGAGAGGCAGTGGGTTTAGGGTGTGAACCTTTTAGGGACGGTGCCCACTTTGAGGGGGGCATTCCGTGCGGTGGCATCTGGATAGCCCCGTGCCCAGGTGCCTAGGTGCCCAATGGGATGACGCCCATTCGACCGTGAGATATCTGACCTGACCAATTAGCAGGGGGCCTCATGCCAGGTACCGCCCCCACAGCTCTGTCTCGACCAAGAAGCTGAATCTATTTCACCAGAGAAAACATCCAATCGAGGCAAACAGCACCGCTCTGTCTTAGTGTCTGTACCCATGTCATACTCTTTTTGGCCAGACAGTATCAGATACATGGGCTATACATACTGAGACAGAGGGGCGCTGTTTTGCTGGCTTGGATACTTTCTCCGGTGAGATTGATGAGTTGCTATAAAATATCAATATATTCAGATACAACGTATCAGATCTCAGAATTTCTGGGGCAGCAACTAGGGTACTGGCCGGTCCAGAGTTCTGCTACACATCATTGTCCCTGGGCCAGGCCAGGGTTCTGATACACATCATGGTCCCTGGGTTGGTCCAGGGTTCTGCTACACATCATTGTACCTGGGCCGGGCCAGGGTTCTGATACACATCATGGTCCCTGGGACAGGCCAGGGTTCTGATACACATCACTGTCCCTGGGCCGGGCCAGGGTTCTGATACACATCATTTTCGTTCTGATACACATCATGGTCCCTGGGCCAGGCCAGGGTTCTGCTACACATCATTGTACCTGGGCCGGGCCAGGGTTCTGATACACATCATTGTACCTGGGCCGGGCCAGGGTTCTGATACACATCATGGTCCCTGGGCTGGTCCAGGGTTCTGATACACATCATGGTCCCTGGTCCAACACTGTAGTTTCTGTCTGGGTCTCATCCCACCTCACCGACTGCTCTCCTATTTATTGTAATGCATACCAACCAGAACCTTGGCCTACTTGGAACTGAATGATGATGATGTGGGTTGTTTTGAACTGAATCAGGTCAAGAAGTAGCCTGATTTTCACTGTCTGCTGATGATCTGAAGACAACATCACCAATCAAAGTTGTAGAGTCAGTTGACATGGGCAGTGAGAGTACGGAAAACGGTTATAGGCTAGTGTACCTGTATCTAATCTAATAGATGGCCTGATAGATGGCCTGATAGATGGCCTGATAGATTAGGTTGGGTGTACAGTAGTGTACAGTTCAGTTAGCAGGTAGATTAGGTTGGGTGTACAGTAGAGTACAGTTCAGTTAGCAGGTAGATTAGGTTGGGTGTACAGTAGAGTACAGTTTGGTTAGCAGGTAGATTAGGTTGGGTGTACAGTAGAGTACAGTTCAGTTAGCAGGTAGATTAGGTTGGGTGTACAGTAGAGTACAGTTCAGTTAGCAGGTAGATTAGGTTGGGTGTACAGTAGAGTACAGTTCAGTTAGCAGGTAGATTAGGTTGGGTGTACAGTAGAGTACAGTTCAGTTAGCAGGTAGATTAGGTTGGGTGTACAGTAGTGTACAGTTCAGTTAGCAGGTAGATTAGGTTGGGTGTACAGTAGAGTACAGTTCAGTTAGCAGGTAGATTAGGTTGGGTGTACAGTAGAGTACAGTTTGGTTAGCAGGTAGATTAGGTTGGGTGTACAGTAGTGTACAGTTCAGTTAGCAGGTAGATTAGGTTGGGTGTACAGTAGAGTACAGTTCAGTTAGCAGGTAGATTAGGTTGGGTGTACAGTAGAGTACAGTTCAGTTAGCAGGTAGATTAGGTTGGGTGTACAGTAGAGTACAGTTCAGTTAGCAGGTAGATTAGGTTGGGTGTACAGTAGTGTACAGTTCAGTTAGCAGGTAGATTAGGTTGGGTGTACAGTAGAGTACAGTTTGGTTAGCAGGTAGATTAGGTTGGGTGTACAGTAGTGTACAGTTCAGTTAGCAGGTAGATTAGGTTGGGTGTACAGTAGTGTACAGTTCAGTTAGCAGGTAGATTAGGTTGGGTGTACAGTAGAGTACAGTTCAGTTAGCAGGTAGATTAGGTTGGGTGTACAGTAGAGTACAGTTCAGTTAGCAGGTAGATTAGGTTGGGTGTACAGTAGAGTACAGTTCAGTTAGCAGGTAGATTAGGTTGGGTGTACAGTAGAGTACAGTTCAGTTAGCAGGTAGATTAGGTTGGGTGTACAGTAGAGTACAGTTCAGTTAGCAGGTAGATTAGGTTGGGTGTACAGTAGAGTACAGTTCAGTTAGCAGGTAGATTAGGTTGGGTGTACAGTAGTGTACAGTTCAGTTAGCAGGTAGATTAGGTTGGGTGTACAGTAGTGTACAGTTCAGTTAGCAGGTAGATTAGGTTGGCTGTACAGTAGTGTACAGTTCAGTTAGCAGGTAGATT